>NC_059220.1:26036615-26235181 GCF_020615455.1 Coregonus clupeaformis
ACATTTAGGTTCCCTCCATAGACTCCCATTGGTTTTACAGAGTAAATCATCTCCTGTGTGTCAGGGTTAAGTCATATTTCATATCCAGGAACATTTTGGGAACATTTTGGGTCTCTCCTCAGTGCTCATTTGCAAAAATCTCTGAAGCTGGAGACCCTTATCTCTCTCACTAACTTTAAGCATCAGTTGTCAGAGCACCTTACCGATCACTGCACCTGTACACAGCCCTTCTGAAATTAGCCCACTCAACTACCTCATCCCCATATTGTTATTTATTTTGCTCATTTGCACCCCAGTATCTCTATTTGCACATCATCTCTTGCACATCTATCATTCCAGTGTTAATACTAATTGTGATTATTTTGCACTATGGCCTATTTATTGCCTTACCTCCATAACTTGCTACATTTGCACACACTGTATATATATTTTCTGTGGTATTTTTGACTTTATGTTTTGTTTTACCCCATATGTAACTCTGTGTTGTTGTTTTTATCGCACTGCTTTGCTTTATCTTGGCCAGGTCGCAGTTGTAAATGAGAACTTGTACTCAACTGGCTTACCTGGTTAAATAAAGGTGAAAAAAAATAATATATATATATATATATATAAAATCGGTTCCTCATTACAGTATAATCCAAACATGAGCGGAATCCTCTAATAACGGCTCTAACATGGATGGGGTTTACACCGTGAGCGAACTACTCTGTCTGGGCCAGACAGTTTATGTTTCGACAGATTTGGGAGGGGAAAATTGCTATATAATATTTGTTTTATTTTTTATTTTTTTAATAATGAAAATAATGTACAGCTATACTGAAGAGACTTTGAGACTGTCTGTCACGTTTGGAGCTTTAGGCATATCTTAATGTATCCAACTGACATCAATGAAAGGGGTTTAATATAAGTATGATGATGCATACACACACACACCACACACACACACATTCTTTACTGTAGAGTAATCTTTGACTGTGCCCCTTATCCCATAAACCCTCCTGCTATTACAGTTTTTTTCAATCACTTTGGCAAATCTTTCAGACGCAAGTGGTATATTTTCAAAACTGATAACTCTTGTAATGCCCCCTATCTTATGTTCAGGACTTTGTGCATTCATTGGCATTTCACACATCTTTCACCCCCAAGTCATTCATGCAAAATCTAAGTTTTCCGTGAAATACCATGAGAGCATTTCACGTAGTCAACATGGGGGAATTCCGACCCAAGTTAAGCGCACGTAAAAGGAACTGAATTCCCTTTTTATGCACTTTTCTCTCTACACTTATTCTGAACTTGAACTGAAACATGAGAATAGCATACTATTCACCTGCTATTAATTTGGGGTGGAGATTTAATAAATGAGGGTGTGGCGGAGGTGTGTTTACAGATAAGCCGTATTCTGATCTTGACTTAATTCCCTAATAATTCCACTACCTTTACGTGCGAGGAAACCATGAATAAGGTCCACCGAACCTACCGGTTCCAAGTGGAAAAAGCATCTACTTTATTTTTCCCGATAGAAATAACACCATACTCCATGCACTGTAATTTACAACATGATAAGAGCTAGATAAATTAGTAATCCATTTGGACAAGGAAATTGTAAATTTAAATGACACTTGTTTTAGATCTATTTTATGTTATAATCGCTGGAGACTAATATGAAACCAGTCATAGCAAACTGAAGCATATCAACATATTATTTTTCCCACAGTAAAGTTTATGCAATGTGGTGTCATTATGCTGAATTTAAATTGTACGGCCTTTTAACTTGCAGGGATGGTCACTCTCGAATGTCTTAATTATAGGCTACCCCGACTTTCTCTGGTTCCTATTTCTATAATGTTAAATATTAGCCACTATCAGTATCGACCATCAGTAGGCCTAATAACCCCACATATTAAATTGCCAATTTACTGTTAGTTCCCTTCAGTTGGTATAGCCTACATTATCATTCCATTTAATTCCATTTGCTTCCTCTGTAAATGCCATCATGGCCGTGTGGTTGTTGCTGAGGATCATCAGTAACAGTTGATAATATAAAACAAAAGACTTGAAGACTAATTCAATTGTTTTGGAGCTGAGCGCAGACCAAGTCGTGACAGTTTGAACCTGATGAATGGCGCAATACTTGGCCGTGCCATAACACAGTTCCATGGTTAGTGCACCATGGGACCACTCAGATGTCATACCGCTCAGGAAGGAGACACGTTCTGTCTCCTAGAGATGAACGTACTTTGGTGGCAAATTTTTTTATCCCAGAACAACAGCAAAGGACCTTGTGAAGATGCTGGAGGAAACAGGTACAAAAGTATCTATATCCACAGTAAAACGAGTCCTATATCGACATAACCTGAAAGGCCGCTCAGCCAGGAAGAAGCCACTGCTCCAAAACCGCCATAAAAAAGCCAGACTACGGTTTGCAACTGCACATGGGGACAAAGATTGTACTTTTTGGAGAAATGTCCTCTGGTCTGATGAAACAAAAATAGACCTGTTTGGCCATAATGACCATCATTATGTTTGGAGGAAAAAGGGGGTTCTTGCAAGCCGAAGAACACCATCCCAACAATGAAGCACGGGGGTGGCAGCATCATGCTGTGGGGGTGCTTTGCTGCAGGAGGGACTGGTGCACTTCACAAAATAGATGGCATCATGAGGAAGGAGCTTGCTCGCAAATGGGTCTTCCAAATGGACAATGACCCCAAGCATACTTCCACAGTTGTGGCAAAATGGCTTAAGGACAACAAAGTCAAGGTATTGGAGTGGCCATCACAAAGCCCTGACCTCAATCCTATAGAAAATATGTTGGCAGAACTGAAAAAGCGTGTGCGAGCAAGGAGGCCTACAAACCTGACTCAGTTACACCAGCTCTGTCAGGAGGAATGGGTCAAAATTCACTCAACTTATTGTGGGAAGCATGTGGAAGGCTACCCGAAATGTTTGACCCAAGTTAAACAATTTAAAGGCAATGCTACCAAATACTAATTGAGTGTATGTAAACTTCTGACCCACTGGGAATGTGATGAAAGAAATAAAAGCTGAAATAAATCAGGGCTTTGTGATGGCCACTCCAATACCTTGACTTTGTTGTCCTTAAGGCATTTTGCCACAACTTTGGAAGAATGCTTGGTGTCATTGTCCATTTGGAAGACCCATTTGCGAGCAAGCTTTAACTTCCTGACTGATGTCTTGAGATGTTGCTTCAATATATCCACATAATTTTCCTTCCTCATGATGCCATCTATTTTGTGAAGTGCACCAGTCCCTCCTGCAGCAAAGCAACCCCACAGCATGATGCTGCCACCCCCGTGCTTCATGGTTGGGATGGTGTTCTTCGGCTTGCAAGAACCCCCTTTTTCCTCCAAACATAATGATGGTCATTATGGCCAAACAGTTCTATTTTTGTTTCATCAGACCAGAGGACATTTCTCCAAAAAGTACGATCTTTGTCCCCATGTGCAATTGCAAACCGTAGTCTGGCTTCTTTATGGCGGTTTTCAGGTTATGTCGATATAGGACTCGTTTTACTGTGGATATAGATACTTTTGTACCCGTTTCCTCCAGCATCTTCACAAGGTCCTTTGCTGTTGTTCTGGGATTGATTTGCACTTTTCGCACCAAAGTACGTTCATCTCTAGGAGCCAGAACGCGTCTCCTTCCTGAGCGGTATGACGGCTGCGTTGTCCCATGGTGTTTATACTTGCGTACTATTGTTTGTACAGATGAACGTGGTACCTTCAGGCATTTGGAAATTGCTCCCAAGGATGAACCAGACTTGTGGAGGTCTACAATTTATTTTCTGAGGTCTTGGCTGATTTCTTTTGATTTTCCCATGATGTCAAGCAAAGAGGCACTGAGTTTGAAGGTATGCATTGAAATACATCCACAGGTACACCTCCAATTGACTCAAATATGTCAATTAGCCTATCAGAAGCTTCTAAAGCCATGACATCATTTTCTGGAATTTCATGTACAAAGTAGATGTCCTAACCGACTTGCCAAAACTATAGTTTGTTAACAAGACATTTGTGGAGTGGTTGAAAAACGAGTTTTAATGACTCCAACCCTAAGTGTATGTAAACTTCCGACTTCAACTGTATATAATGAATATGAATTCGGAGGACAGAAATTATTAAATATTAAAGCATTAGACCTATCACTAAAAGCTTCAGTCATACACAAAAGTTATACTTAAATCCGAACTGGTTCTCTAGCAAATTAGTAAGAATGTCTCACCCAATGATCAAGAATGGCCTTTTTCCCTTTATTCAGATTACAACCTCTCACTGGGGCAAACGTACAAAATCAGCAGGGGATCAAACATTTTTTTCCCTCACTGTATATATATATATATATATATATATTTTTTTGAGAAAAAAAACAACATATGGGGGATTGGAAGTGATGCAGACAATTACATTGATGGAAGTTACAATCTATCTGCAATATTAAAGCTGATCTACCCACCAATAAAAATAAAAATAAAAATAAAAACACCCTGCTCAAGGGCACGTCGACAGATCTCCCACAAGGTCAAAAACAAGGACCCAAACCAGCGACCCATCAGCCACCGGCCCAAGCTCCCAACTGCCAGGCCACCAGCCCTACAAGATCCCACTCCCACTTGTCTCCAATTCCACATCCCACCCCTCAGCTTCCCTTAGCCCATCCCACCTTTCTCTGCTGGCCACCCTCTTCGGATTTCTACGCACCATATATCTTTCATTTGAATCTATCTAATCGAACAGAATCCACAGATTGCGAGTTGAAGATAAATACTTTTACTAAGAGTATTAGTATATTAGTAATCGACTGACCCGGTCTCTCCAGATCTCCCAACAATACTAATTCCAGGGTCAATTTTAGATCAATATTATGCATTGTCAGCCAATCCTGAACCTGAGACCAGAAACAGGCTACCTGAGGGCAATACCAAAACAAATGGTCTATTGATTCTGTATCCTCACAACAAAATCTGCAGAGCTGCGATGATTGTATGCCCCAAATATTCAACATTTTGTTGGTGGCAAGAATTCTGTACAAGAACTTTAGCTGAAAAGCACGATGTCTTGAATCTTGTGTCGTTTTATATATCAACTCATACACCCTGTACCATGGAATCGGTACATCAAAAATCTCTTCCCAACTATTTTGCAATCTGTATGGCAAATGACTTTTGCTTCAACATTGATAACGTTTTATCATAAAGTTAATGGTCCCCTCCCCCATGTCAAACACCTGGATTCATTATTAAGGGGACAAGGTGACATCACTTTAACTGTCATTTTAATACACCAATGGTAACACGATATTCTCTTACCTAATTTAAATAAGTACCGCCTTGTAACCAACATCAGAGAAGGTGTCTTTTTATCTAGCTTTTATCTAGCTTTGTATAATTTTTATATAGCTAGATAGCTACTCTACTGGTGTAAAAATTTGACTGAAGGGTGTCAGCAAATATAATTACAAGTTTACCCTATTCATCTATGGCAAAGATAGTTATATGTTTCCCCTTTCATCTCTGTCTGGTGTTAGCTAGTTACTGGCTAGCTAGGTCTTCAGCCCGCATGGAACAAAAAGGGTGGAAGGGTCATTCAAAACTCTGACACAGTTGTCAGGTCAACACATCTGTCAGCAATGCTGTGAACCGCATCACAAGAGACATGCCAAATGGGAGACATAAAATATATACAGTACCAGTCAAAAGTTTGGACACACCTAGTCATTCAAGTGTTTTTCTTTATTTTTACTATTTTCTATGTTGTAGAATAATAGTGAAGACATCAAAACTATGAAATAACACATATGGAATCATGTAGTAACCAAAAAAGTGTTAAACAAATCAAAATATATTTTATATTTGAGATTCTTCAAATAGCCACCCTTTGCCTTGATGACAGCTTTGCACACTCTTGGCATTCTCTCAACCAGCTTCACCTTCCTGAACAAGGTCCTTCTCCCCCGATTGCTCAGTTTAGCCAGGCGGCCAGCTCTAGGAAGAGTCTTGGTGGTTCCAAACTTCTTCCATTTAAGAATGATGGAGGCCACTGTGTTCTTGGGGACCTTCAATGTTGCAGACATTTTTTGGTACACTTTCCCAGATCTGTTCCTCGACACTATCCTGTCTCGAAGCTCTACAGACAATTCCTTCGACCTCATGGCTTGGTTTTTGCTCTGACATGCACTGTCAACTGTGGGACCTTATATAGACAGATGTGTGCCTTTCCAAATCATGTCCAATCAATTGAATTTACCACATGTGGACTCCAATCAAGTTGTAGAAACATCTCAAGAATGATCAATGGAAACAGGATGCACCTGAGCTCAATTTCGAGTCTCATAGCAAAGGGTCTGGTAAGATATTTCTATTTTGTATTTGTCATTATGGGGTATTGTGTGTAGATTGATGAAGAAAACATGTATTTCATCCATTTTAGAATAAGGCTGTAACGTAACAAAATGTGGAAAAAGGGAACGGTCTGAATATTTTCCGAATGCACTGTATATACTGAACAAAAATATAAATGCAACATGCAACAATTTCTAAGATTTTACTGAGTTACAGTTTAATCAGTCAATTAAAATCAATTCATTAGGCCCTAATCTATGGATTTCACATGACTGGGAATATAGATATGCATCTGTTGGTCACAGATACCTTAAAAGAAATGGGCCTCAGAACGGCCTCAGGATCTTGTCACGGTATTTCTGTGCATTCAAATTGCCATCGATAAAATGCAATTGTGTTCATTGCCCATAGCTTATGCCTGCCCATAACAAAAGCTTTGACCATTTGTTTGTGCATGTCCATTTAGAATTACCCCTGTTCAGCCTGCCGACTCGCCGATCCGACTATGCCTGCCCATACCATAACCCCACCATGGGTCACTCTTTTCACAATGTTGACGTCAGCAAACTGCTCGCCCACACGACGTCATGCGGTTGTGAGGCCGGTTGGACGTATTTAACATTCAATTCTCTGGCAACAGCTCTGGTGGACATTCCTGCAGTCAACATGCCAATTGCACGCTCCCTCAGACCTTGAGACATCTGTGGCATTATGTTGTGTGACAAAACTGCACATTTTACAGTGGCCTTTTATTGTCCCCAGCACAAGGTGCACCTGTGTAATGATCGTTCTGTTTAATCAACTTCTTGATATGCCACACCTGTCAGGTGGATGGATTATCTTGGCAAAGGAGAAATGATCACTAACAGGGATGTAAACAAATTTATGCACAACATTTTAGATAAATAAGCATTTTGTACGTATGGAACATTTCTGGGATCTTTTATTTCAGCCCATGAAACATGGGACCAACACTTTACATGTTGCATTTATATTTTTGTTCAGTGTAGTTTCACCTGACCAGTAACTTAGCAGGTAGTGTGGGGCACTATGGGACATTCAGGAACTTGAGGGTACTAGGTCGAATCCTGTTGAAGGCGCACTATTTAGAAAATTGTTTTATGTAAAACCACATTTTCTGCACTGTTTTATTTAGTATAGCATAAGCTTCTGTATTAAGCATCCTAAATAATGCCATAGATTCCGTTTTTGAAAAATAGTAAACTTGAATGCAAAAAACAGAAGCATTATGTAAGATTCAAACCTGGTATTTCAACTGATTATAGGCTACTAAAGCCAACGACTTACCGAAGTGCCACCGCGTTTTGACAAAAATAGCGGAGAAAAATATGTCTCTGACAATCACATGCTGCTATTTCTTGCTGACCAGCAGATGTCACTAATGCGCATTGTGAACCGATAATGAAAGTCTCGGTTTCCATCATTAAGAAAAAGTACCTTTGAGAAGACCTTGAAAAAAAGAAAAAAATATATACACATCCCACACTTGAGAATACCAGTGCTATGTGAGCTCTGAGCACTGCTGTGAAAGGCAGGCTCATCTTTAATGTCTACCCTCTCTGGCCTCATCATGGGCTGGGGCTCCAGAGCTTTGACCATTTGTTTGTGCATGTCCATTTAGAATTACCCCTGTTCAGCCTGCCGACTCGCCGATCCGAGCCCCGGGGACTGACGTGTTGACGGCTGTGTGGACTTCCATCCTCAGTAAGATGGTTCCTTCATCTTAGTGTTGGGCTAGTGGGGGCGTTGGACACGGTACAGTAGCCAGCCTCTTTTAACCCTGAGCCCTGGAATATCTCCTCAGGAAACCCACAACACACACAATCCACCCTAAAAACACAGCCCACACTACACCTCTCCCTCTCTCTCTCTCCCCTGTACCTCTCCCCACATGTGCAGTAGTCTGGCTCCTGACATTTGTAGTGATCCAGCAGTGCTGGAGCAGAGCTGTCAGAGTCCATCTTGTCTGCAGCGGACCCACTCACATATCAGCAACCCCTGCAGCTCTACCCAACAATGGCAAGCTACAGGACTGTAGGGGAGGGCAAGGGATTTGGGGATTTATACAAAATTCCACAATGTCTCAATTTAACAAATGAGGATGTCGAACTTTCTTACAATTGGTTTGAATTAAATTATAATTAAGGTGAAGTCTGTGTCAATTCAAGGGAATGATGAAGATAATCTACAGTATATCTAATCCTGATGTCATATGAGTAGTGATGTCAGACATGCACTACAACTCCTATGTCCCCAGAGTACTGTATGGCTGAAGCATATGTTAACTTTCCCTTAGGACTTTCATAGAATAGTCCCCTGTAGCTCAGTTGGTAGAGCATGGCGCTTGCAACGCCAGGGTTGTGGGTTCGTTTCCTACGGGGGGCCAGTATGAAAATGTATGCACTCACTAACTGTAAGTCGCTCTGGATAAGAGTGTCTGCTAAATGACTAAAATGTAATGTATGGGTGTCGATTTCACTTGCATCACTCTGATGTATCCTTCTTTCCTATTTTTAACCCTCCTACAAGAAAGCATGTTTACTTTTTCTTTCTTTTGAAAAAGATGAGTGAATGTTAAATGATTTAGAGAGTCAAAGACTGAATTAGATTTCAGAGACAGCGCCATTACAACTAAGGGAAAAATTATTCAACCTCAGACCCGCCTGGCTTCAGATAGGCAGCTCTCTTTTGTGTGTGGGACTTTTACATTGTGGTCAAAGGAGATTTGTGGAGCATTTCTCCATGGAGGCTTTTGATGTATGGTTCTTTGTGTGCATGTCTCAGTGTGTGTACGTATCAGTGTGTGTACGTCTCAGTGTGTGCACGTCTCAGTGCGTGCACGTCTCAGTGCGTGTACGTCTCATTGCGTGTACGTCTCAGTGCATGCACGTCTCAGTGTGTGCACGTCTCAGTGCCCTAATGATCCAACCTGACTCATTATCCAGGCTCTGGACCTGACACTGCCACGGCCACACAGTGGGCCCAGCTCTCCTCACTCCACACAACCCACACATTACTCCAGCTTAGCCCCACACTAGGAAATAGGCGGCCTGCAAGTAAACCCTCTTTAATGTCTCCCAAGGGAATAATAGACCTGTACCTAACTTCACATACCTCATACAATACCACACATATCCAATGTTAATGTAGGGCTTTGTCCCTTCATGTTATTAGCAATGCTTTTATACAGTTGGATTAAGTCGGAAAGTTTGGTTGAAAAGCATTTAGTGAATCGTCACTCCCTGTTGAACGCAGAATGAGGGAGAGCTCGGTTTGTTGTTTCGGAAAGTTTTGAAAGTCTTTGAAAAAGTGTTCTATTGAAAAAGTTTGGTTACTACCTTTTGAGTTTGTATCAATTGCTGAGTTGGCATCAGTTGCTGAGACCTCTGCTATCTGTCCAGGAATCCTGCCGACCAAGGGTCTGAGGAGCTGCTTGGCGTAGCAGCTAGCCTAGCTGTCCCCAGGTCCAGGTCTTTTCACAGTCCCCAGGTCCAGAACAAATTCAAGGAAACATACAGTATTATACAGAGCTGTGAGTGCATGGAACTCCCTTCCATCTCATATAGCACAAGTGAACAGCAAACCTGGCTTAAAAAAAACTAATAAAGCAACACCGGTAGTGTATGTAAATTATTAAGTATTTTGTCTGTAATGTCTTTTTCGTTATGTGTCGGACCTCAGTAAGTCTTGCTGTCGCCATTGGCGTGATTGATAGTAAACATATTCCGCAGACTTGTGGACGCGTCAGGAATCATTGGCCCATGCAGTTCCATGGTTTGTTGTTACATGAGCTGTCAATTAGCTTGGCTCGATTTTGGTTGAAGCAAAGGTGACATAATATGAATTTCATTAGTGACTCACCAGTCACAAAACATGACAGCGTGACTCCACAAAAAATATCACCATCATTGAAATGTTATGTTTCTCCCCTTTTCAATTCAAAATAGATTCATTACCTGCTCCGAGGGTTCTATTCAGCCATTTTACAGGTTATTTTTCGATTGCTAACAAGCATTGTTCAATACTGCAGATACATGTGCAAAACTCTAAATACAGTTATCAAAACAACATGCAACTTGGCAATGCATATTCTACATGTCTCAATAGCAAATCTTTCTACCAAATGAAAGCTAACAGTCTCTCACGACATGCAAACTTTGTCATTCATAGTATCATGACCTACAAAACTCTAAAAACAGCTACCACTTGAAAATGTGTTCATTTGTCTTTAATATCATATTTTTTTAGATGAAGCAACAGTCATTTTTACAAAAGAAGAGTGGCTAACCTGTACTGTATAGAATGTCCTGCAATATATGTAAAGAAATAAAGCAGAAAGGCTGCAATATGCTTCAATACAATTTACTGTAATTTTGCAAATTACTGTATTTTGCTTTTTGCAGAGTAATTCCAAAATACACAAAAATAAATAATTCCAGTACTGTTAAACAAACAAAAAGTGTATACACACTATGAATATGCATAGCATATTGTCCAAATGAAACAGATATATAACAATGCTAGTCAACCCTGTCTGCTGCATTGGGCCACAAGTTCTCATCCACATCACAACGTATGGCCTCTCACGCAGTACACCTGGGAAAGAATCTCTTTGCATTACATTTACATTTTAGTCATTTAGCAGACGCTCTCATCCAGAGCGACTTACAGTTAGTGAGTGCATACATTTTTTAATTTTTTTTCATACTGGAATTGAACCCACAACCCTGGCGTTGCAAATGCCATGCTCTACCAACTGAGCTACATCCCTGCCGGCCATTCCCTCCCCTACCCTGGATGACGCTGGGCCAATTGTGGGCCGCCCCATGGGTCTCCCGGTCGCGGCCGGCTACAACAGAGCCTGGATTCGAACCAGGATCTCTAGTGGCACAGCTAGCACTGCGATGCAGTGCCTTAGACCACTGCGCCATTGCATGCCTGATCCATCCCTGGCAATCTCCTGCAGAGATATCCAGGCATCCTGCATTCATTGCATCCAAGAGTGACATTTGATCATGTGGATGGTGGTCATAAACTTTCCACCTCCATGAGGAAAATAATTACTCTATGGGGTTGAGGAAGGGAGAGTAAGGGGGGAGGAAAAGTAACACCATCCCGGGATGGGCTGCAAACCACACTGTGACTGCATTGTCCCATACAATTACCCAGGTTTCCATATTTCTTCTGACTTGCCCTCTTTCTTCACCTGGCAAAAGCCTTCCATAGAGGTCATCCATGAAGGAAATGTGGCGCTCTGTGTTGTATGGCCCAAATAGTGGTTTATGTAACAGCAATCCTTCAGAGGATATTGCGGCACACATTGTGATGTTGGCATCCCTCTGGCCCGGGACATTCACTGTTGCTCTTTTCCCAATCACATTCCCGCCAGCCTCATCCACAAAGACGAACATGTGGGGTGTTGGCCTGGCTTCAAGCTCCATGACACTCTAAAATATTGTAAATCCACAGGGCAACATAACAGTTATTCTATAACAGTAGTTTACATTACAGTATACTGTAACTGAAATCACTGCTGAGTGTGCAGTGCTCTGGTGGGTTTTGTTTATAGTAAAAACAGTACTGTATTACAGGATATAGACATCTTACCTGGACATATTGGTGCCGGAGTTCCTTGACACGATCAGAGTTCCTCTCAAAGGGAACAGTGTACAACTGCTTCATGCTGATATGATGCTTTGTCAAGACTCTAGCAATGGTTGTCGTGCTTACACTTTCAACATTTTGAAATGTATTATTGTCTGCCAACACTCTCTCTTGAATTTCTCTGAGTTTTATGGCATTGTTGCTAATGACCATGTCAACAATTACAGCTTCCTGCTGAGCAGAGAAAATCATACCTCTCCCCCTCCATTTGGTAACCGTTGGGTCCTAAAACAGAAATAGAATTACACACAAGTGGATCGGAGAGCTTTTGCTCGATTTACTACTCTACAGTAATATTCAGTACAGTTAGATGCCCATGCAGAATGCATATCTTACCTGTTAGTTTGCTGGAAGGTTCTTAAAATAGATTACACAGTTGAGCGTTGCAAATTTGGCTGCACTCTGAGACCAGCATCTCTCATTGATAGACCATGATTGACAACATGATCAATGATTGTAGCCCTAATCTCATCTGACACTACAATTCTGGGTCTTCCCCTCAGTCGTCTTCCACCACGGATACGGGATCCTCTGCCTCTCCCGGCAACTCTTCCACCTCTGTAAGCCACTACACGATCTCTGGCTGGGTCCATGTTTATGTAAAATATATTCCAAAGATGTCCCCTTTTGTATAGATGGTAATGACATAAAAATGGAAAACACCTGGGTAGGTCTTCAGTTACGTAATGTAGAATGAAAATCAGCTGTGAATAATTAAGAGTTATTATTATTATTATTGTATTTTTATTTTAGAATTTCTATTTTTGCTTTTTCTGTAGCAATGTAAGAAATTGCAGTCTAATTCAATTTTCAGTAGCTTTTGAACTTGAGTTTAACAGTTTTGATAAGGGTATCTTAACATTTGCAAAATGGTCTGTAGATACATAGAGTTTTGTTGGTAAATGTGTTTTTGTGAGACAAGTATTTATGTAATTTGAAAGATGTTGTTATTGAATGCATTTTGTGTCAAAATAATAGGCCATGCAAGAAAATAAGCAAGAAATGGCAGGATGTTGAGCAAATACAAAAAAAAGTAAAAAAGCCATTGGATTTTAACTATAGAACTGTGGTACTGTTTATCATCAATACAGCTATCAAAATATGCCAGCCATACTTTTTTCAGTGGAGGCTCCTCAGAGGAAGAAGGGGAGGACAACCTGCTCAGTGATTTTCATAAAAATAAAAATGTTGAATCTTTTAAAAAGTTATCATTTTTAGATAAAGCTATACTAAATATAATCACATCACCAAATAATTGATTAAAACACACTGTTTTGCAATAAAGGTCTACAATAGCCTCAACAGCACTCTGTAGGGTAGCACCATGGTGTACCCGGAGTTTCCGTCCTCCTCTGGGAGTTTCCGTCCTCCTCTAGGATGCTCATGGTTCTCACCCCCTTCCATAGACTCCATAGACATTAATTATGACAACTTCCAGAGGACATCATCCAACCTATCAGAGCTCTTGTAGCATGAACTGACATGTTGTCCACCCAATCAAAGAATCAGAGAATGAATCTAGTACTGAAAGCATAAGCTACAGCTAGCTAGCACTTCAGCGCATAAAATGTGGTGAGTAGTTGACTCAAAGAGAGAGAAAGAGAATAGTTGACAAATTCATGTCTTTAGAAAATGAAGGAGAAGCACTTACTTAGCTAGCAAATGCAGTTAGCTAGTTTGGCCTACTCAAACACCTGGCTCAAACAGAGAGGGATGCTATGTTAGCTAGCAGGCTATGGATATCGAACACTGGAACTCTTCCAAGTCAAGGTAAGCTTTTGGTTTGATTAATTTATTGCCATCGGGGCCCGCCGGTGTAACTACTAAGCTGCTTGCTACTGACTGTACACTGTACTGCATGATTGTAGCGTGTTTACAACCTCGTTAGTTCTAATAGCTATGTTGACTATGACGTTAATATGGTGACAATGATGTAGGCTGTGTGTAGTAGTTAGCGGTTATGATATAAAGGTTTGGCTAGGTCACAGACAGCTGTGTTGTGCACTGAAGTCCACAAGCGAAGGGAAAAAGTGAGAGCAGGAGAGCGCGTAGATGAGAGAAGGAATTATACAATGATCAAAGGGATCATGCTGTTTGTATGTGGCTGCTATGAAAGTGAAATGTGTTTGCGTGTGATCAGGAGTGTATACCTTCCGCCGATTCTGTTGAAAATCGTTTCTTAAACGGAAGCACACGGAACGAAACAGGGATAAACATACCTGCATTTGTCCAATATAAACTCTTGTTTGCAACTGTTTGGCTAATGATTACACCCTAGATCAGCTAGATGCAGGCAAGAGTGTGCAAGGCAGTATTGAATGTGTCAATGTCTGTCACCTTGATTACTCAAATTTCTCTCGACCTGTGCACCTACGTTGTAAACTTTCATTCATAGGCTAGGTTGCAGCAACCTCATGATGGGTATAGGGAAAATGCAATTATTAAGTAGTAGCCTAAACCTATCAATGTTACATTGAGCTGGGTGAATGGAATATGAATGACAGTCATCCAATAAGGCCATGCTCATAAAAATGTTTACATCCTCCCGCAATTTAAATGGCACCGACCGCCACTGCTTTTCATTCACTGTAGCAAAACAAACTCCCAATCTCTCTACCTCAGATTACTTTTATGTTCAACAGTAAATCCGAGTGTGGACATGTTTGAGTTTGCAGACACTCTGAACAACAGACAGTACAAATGTTGCTGCTATTTGTCCTTCCTCCTGTGTTTCTTCACTAGATTCCCTAATCCATGTGAGACGCACTGACACCTGGGAGTTATTCCTGAAAGCTTTAACACCATGTGTGACATGCGGAAGGTGACAGAGCGTTTTTCACAGTCATTATGGGATGTGAAGCTGTGAGAAGCCAGTGTTCTGTTTTTCTGAGCCTGGCATAGACCTGTCCTTGGCACTGCCACTGAGGACCCAGACCAGTTCAGGTATAGAGTGCACGTGCTTCTCTCCCCCTCAGTTTGATTTGCAAGTCAGAACGCAATTACAAAATGAAATAAATTGCACATTTTGTTTCGCAGGAATAGGCTCAATTTGTCCAGAAGTGTTTGTTCAGAAAGCATTAATTCTCGACCTCAGGTTTCTAAACACAATCTCCAAGCTGTGGATACTAACATGTCTGGACATGCATGGTGTCCTTCTGTTGTTGGTAGTGGCACCACAGTTGGACTACCTCTCCTTGTTTAAAAGTGTTGGTTGCCTGTAGCATTGGGCTGTATGCTGAATGTTAATTGGGTACATGTCTGTCAGGAGTCCCCAGTGGGTCCCTGCCTGCAGGGCGTCTTCTCAGCACCATCAGGGCCCACCTGGGCCATATGAAGAGGCCGTTTATTTGAGGAGCCTGGTGCTCATCGAAGAGTCTGATATGCATTCATGCTTTATCCACCAAAGAAGAGCAGCAACATCCCAGTGAACTCTAGAAAGTTACCTTTGCCACACACACACACGCACACACACACATGCAAGCACACACACACACACGCACACACACACACACACACACACACACACACACACACACACACACACACACACACACACACACACACACACACACACACAGTCAATTACATTAACTATGTGCCTCAAACCAGGCTTGCCATATTGCTCTGGTTCCAGTCATGTGCACACTAAGTAGGGTGATGCTTTACACATGTTTGGCTCACCGGTTATCTGGCTTGTCTGTCCTTAAGTCTGTATGGATACTCCTTTTGAGGATGTGCCATACCTGAGACTGTATAACCGTGGTGTGGAGTGTGTCTCCTCCATCGTCGTCAGCAGTTTTTAGCCTCCCTGCTTTTATGATGTGTTTGCCTGCAGCAGAGAGCCCCACACGGTGACTGGCTGCTAGGCTGAGCAGCCAAAGAGATGCAGAATGAATGCAAAGTAAATAAATGTGCTTCTGCAGGCTTTTGAGACTTCCTGATGCAATGGCTGTCATAATTACTGCATTATTTAGCCTGGCTATTTAGTAAATGTTGAAATTAAGGTAAACCCAAATTGCATTGATTGTCCTGAAATTGTCCCTCGAAGTCAATGTATTCTTCCATCGCAGTGTGTGGTGGATGGATTGAGGTGGTAGCCTATAGCTATCCCCATTTTTTGTATTTTAGGCATGAATGTTTAATTTTAATTAGAAATAATGTGGTAATGGTTTATTGATGAGAGTCTGTGTCCCAGGGTGCCGCGTGCCAAGGCTGAACTGTGCTTAGGAGGTGTGTGATTAGAGAACTAAACCAAGCCAGTCACCTTGGATAACTCACACAGGTGGGCATTGCTGGGAGGACCCCACCGTCTGTCTGTGTGCCCAGATTTAAAATAGCCTCTTCTCATCAGCTGTTTACCAATGAGCTCCTAATCGACTGTCTGCACAAAGGCCTGTTTGAAAAGGCTTGGCCACTGTCAACATGGAAATCCCCAGTGAGCCTATAGAAACAGAATGGTTCTGGTATTATTTATACTAACACAGATTTCTCTTTTATGTATTTAAGATCAATCTAGAGATGTAGATTGATTTAGACTGGGTGTGCTGACGTTGACACTTGAACCAAAAATGGACCGCCTCGGGGCTGGAGCCTGCTAATGAAGCCCCCAGTCAGCTAGTTAGTCAGTCAGTCCGTCGCCCCTGTGGGCCTGTAGGCTGCTAATAAGCTACTGCTGTTCCTCGCACCACTTTGAGCGTCCTGAGCCGACACAGAGGGTGAGAAGAACACAGAACACATGCCAGAGGCAGCTCCCGTCCCCGACCAGAGGGACAGAGTGGAGGTCAAACCCAGAAGGGCCAGAGGAGAGAGAGTGCAGGTCAAACCCAGAAGGGCCAGAGGCCAGAGAGTGGAGGTCAAACCCAGGAGGACCTGCGGAGAGAGAGTGGAGGTCAAACCCAGGAGGACCAGAGGGAGAGAGAGTGGAGGTCAAACCCAGGAGGACCAGAGGGAGAGAGAGTGGAGGTCAAACCTTGGAGGACCAGAGGAGAGAGAGTGGAGGTCAAACCGAGGAGGACCAGAGGAGAGCACAATCAGGACCTGAATAGTAGTTATTACTGAAAACCCAATCAGGCCTAATCACACAATGTCCTTTTATCAAATACTAATCTGTGTAGGAGTTGGTAGGTAATCTCTCCAAAAAGAGTCTGCTTGTTCTCAACTAGGCTTTTCATGTGGGCTTCACAAAATGTTGTTCATTCGATTTCTAAAAGGTACTGTATATAATAATTTTTTACAGCAAGTTGATATAGCCATTTCCCATAATAAAGCCATCTTCTTTTATATGAAAGCCAACCACTAAGTACATCATTAAGCTCTGGCGCACAGCATTTGATTTAGCCTAGCCCTAGACAGAGACAGTGCATCAAATGTGTTTATTAGTTCACATCATGATGTAATCTCCTGCTTTTTACTGGAGAGTCTTGGTATTGGATCTTATTATTTCTGCATCTCTCTGCACTGCATAGTGCTCTGCTCAGCACTGTAACATCATCAGTCAGTGCTTAACAACCTTGGTGCCCAAAGACATGGGACTCTTGCGCCATATGGCTTAACGGCTCCCCCTGACCAGGATCCAGTCCAGATAGTTTATGGATGCTGGCTGGTGTAGTACCAGCAGTGCTGTTTACAAAAACATTTGGCTTGTAGCATTTCAAATCTATGGAACATATTTGCATTTTATATCAAAAAAGCAACCTGGACTTGGGTAGATGTAACATAGTAAATGTAAATCCGGTGTACTCCAATTAGTATGATATGTTGTGTTTCGTATGGTATGTATTCATTTGTGGATGTCCATCATAATATAATAATAATATAATATGCCATTTAGCAGACGCTTTTATCCAAAGCGACTTACAGTCATGCGTGCATACATTATTTTTTTTTTTTTTTGTGTATGGGTGGTCCCGGGGATCGAACCCACTACCTTGGCGTTACAAGCGCCGTGCTCTACCAGCTGAGCTACAGAGGACCACATCCATTTGGTATGATATGTTACGAATTACAATTCGTATGATATGTTACAAATTACAATTTGTTGTGGCTAATGTTATCTAGGTTGCTAACGTTAGCTAGGCTAGGGGTTAGGGGTTAAGGTTGGGGTTGAGGTTAAGAGTTAGGTTAAAGGGTTAAGGTTGGGGTTACAGGAAAGGTTAGCTAACATGCTTAGTAGTTGCAAAGTTGCTAATTAGCTAAAATGCTAAAGTTGTCCTTGATGAGATTCAAACACGCAGCTTTTGGGATGTTAGATGTAAGCGTTATACGCCTACCCATCCACCCTGACCAACCACCCTACTTTCACTTTTTCCTTAAGTAACCTTGTCTTATGTAACCGTACCAAACGTAACATATCATACTAATTTGAGTGTCCCAGATTTACATTTACTATGTTATGTCTAGTCCATTAGACCAGGCTGTAAAAAAATATAAATCAGATAGATGTTCCTCAATTATAAATGCATGCTAGGAGAAGTGACATATAATTCCAGATGGTTAACCAAATGGTTGTGCTTTGTGTGTATGTGTGTGTATGTATGCGTGTGCGAAATGTGTGTTGTGTGATTGGTGCAAGTGCCTGTGTGTGTGTTATTTTCTGGTTCTGGGATCTTCACTGTTGCTCCACTCTCACTGTGACCTCTGTCACCATGTATGTTCACACATGTCACTACAGGCGCCATCATTCAGGACACGCCATGGGCAGTAGACTGTTGGCCATAGTCCAGGGGAGTATAGAGGAACAGGAAAATGAAATAGAAGCCTGGTAAAGAGACAGGAGTAGGAGCAGCTCTCCCATTGTCTAACAGAGATTTATCTAGCTCCCTTTCAGAATTTGCTTTAACCCATCCATATTCTCTTTTCATTACTAAATTAATTATTCAGATCAGGGTGCAGCACGAAAATTTGAAATTTAATCACACAAACATCTGCATCTGAATCTATGGAGTGTTTTTGCACTTTTACTAATGAGTTTTTCCTGTCCTTGGAGTTGTGACAGGACCTACACTGAGTATACAAAACATTAGGAACTCTTTCCATGACATAGACTGACCAGGTGAATCCAGGTGAAAGCTATGATCCCTTATTGATGTCACTTCAATCAGTGTAGATGAAGGGGAGGAGACAGGTTAAAGAAGGATTTTTAAGCCTTGAGACAATTGAGACATGGATTGTGTATGTATGCCTTTGAACAGGGTATGGTAGTAGGTGCCAGGCGCACTGGTTTGTGTCAAGAACTGCAACACTGCTGGGTTTTTCACGCTCAACAGTTTCCCGTGTGTATTAAGAATGGTCCACCACCCAAAGGACATCCTGCCAACATGACACAACTGTGGGAAGCATTGGAGTCAACATGGGCAAGCATCCCTGTGGAACGCTTTCGACACCTTGTAGAGTCCATGTCCCGATGAATTGAGGCTGTTCTGAGGATGGTGTTCCTATTGTTTGGTATACTCAGTGTATAGTACTGTTCATCTCTTGGGTATGATGGCAAACTTTAGTCATTTAACTTTACAGTGTGTTATTCTTGGCACAGTTCATTTCATTACTGTAAAGAGGAAGCATTCGGTTTGAGGGAAGAGGTTTTCAGGACAAGCCATCGGAGTTGGATGTTGCTTTAGTAATTAGGACTAATTACTGTATTACATGTCTATGCTCATCCCTGACCTCCTCTACTGTTATCCAGATTAACGCAATCCATTCCAATCCCTTCAATTCACTGTGCAGCCAAGAGATGACTATAAAGCCAGATGTGTAAGCAGGTTTAGCAATGCAAAACCAATGCAAATAGACAAATGTTTGACCCAGCAAAATGAGTTGAATAAAGAAAAATTCAAATGCTGTTACATTTCTGAGAGTCATAGAGCTGAAATAATACAGCTGGTCGCTTCCTTCATCAGCAGCTCTGAGAATAGAAGGAGGAAGAAAATAAGGTGTAAATGGGAATAGTATGTTGGTGCCGGTGTTAACATTTACATTTACATTTTAGTCATTTAGCAGACGCTCTTATCCAGAGCGACTTACAGTTAGTGAATACATATTTTTTTTATACTGGCCCCCCGTGGGAATCGAACCCACAACCCTGGCGTTGCAAACGCCATGCTCTATCAACTGAGCTACATCCCTGCCGGCCATTCCCTCCCCTACCCTGGACCAATTGTGCGCCGCCCATGAGTCTCCCGGTCGCGGCCGGCTGCGACAGAGCCTGGATTCGAACCAGGATCTCTAGTGGCACAGTTAGCACTGCGATGCAGTGCCTTAGACCACTGCGCCACTCAGGAGTAACACATATACAGTTGAAGTCGGAAGTTTACATACACCTTAGCCAAATACGTTTAAACTCAGTTTTTCACAATTCCTGACATTTAATCCTAGTAAAAAGTCCCTGTCTTAGGTCAGTTAGGATCACCACTTTATTTTAAGAATGTGAAATGTCAGAATAATAGTAGAGAGAATGATTTATTTCAGCTATTATTTCTTTCATCACATTCCCAGTGGGTCAGAAGTTTACATACACTCAATTAGTATTTGGTAGCATTGCCTTTAAATAGTTTAACTTGGGTCAAACGTTTCAGGTAGCCTTCCACAAGCTTCCCACAATAAGTTGGGTGAATTTTGGCCCATTCCTCCTGACAGAGCTGGTGTAACTGAGTCAGGTTTGTAGGCCTCCTTGCTTGCACACGCTTTTTCAGTTCTACCCACACATTTTCTATAGGATTTGAGGTCAGGGATTTCTGATGGCCACTCCAATACCTTGACTTTGTTGTCCTTAAGCCATTTTGCCACAACTTTGGAAGTATGCTTGGGGTCATTGTCCATTTGGAAGACACATTTTCAACCAAGCTTTAACTTCCTGACTGATGTCTTGAGATGTTGCTTCAATATATCCACATAATTTTCCTTCCTCATGATGCCATCTATTTTGTGAAGTGCACCAGTCCCCCTTTTTCCTCCAAACATAACGATGGTCATTATGGCCAAACAGTTATATTTTTGTTTCATCAGACCAGAGGACATTTCTCCAAAAAGTACGATCTTTGTCCCCATGTGCAGTTGCAAACTGTAGTCTGGCTTTTTTATGGTAGTTTTGGAGCAGTGGCTTCTTCCTTGCTGAGCGGCCTTTCAGGTTATGTCGATATAGGACTCGTTTTACTGTGGATGTAGATACTTTTGTACCTATTTCCTCCAGCATCTTCACAAGGTCCTTTGCTGTTGTTCTGGGATTGATTTGCACTTTTCGCACCAAAGTACGTTCATCTCTAGGAGACAGAACGTGTCTCCTTCCTGAGCGGTATGATGGCTGCGTGGTCCTATGCTGTTTATACTTGCGTACTATTGTTTGTACAGATGAACGTGGTACCTTCAGGCATTTGGAAATTGCTCCCAAGGATGAACCAGACTTGTGGAGGTCTACAATTTATTTTCTGAGGTCTTGGCTGATTTCTTTTGATTTTCCCATGATGTCAAGCAAAGACGCACTGAGTTTGAAGGTAGGCCTTGAAATACATATCCACAGGTATACCTCCAACTGACTCAAATGATGTCAATTAGCCTATCAGAAGCTTCTAAAGCCATGACATCATTTTCTGGAATTTTCCAAGCTGTTTAAAGGCACAGTCAACTTAGTGTATGTAAACTGCTGACCCACTGGAATTGTGATACAGATAATTATAAGTGAAATAATCTGTCTGTAAACAATTGTTGGAAAAATTACTTGTGTCATGCACAAAGTAGATGTCCTAACCGACTTGCCAAAACTATAGTTTGTTAACAAGACATTTGTAGAGTGGTTGAAAAACAAGTTTTAATGACTCCAACCTAAGTGTATGTAAACTTCCGACTTCAGCTGTATGTGTCTTCGCTCCCACCCTGTTCTCTCCTTGTGTAGGTGTGTAGCAGTACCATCTGCTGCCAAAAGCCAGCTCGCCTCCTCACCCCCCCAGGTGGGCAGGATTGAGAGGCTCAGCCCTGGGCCTGTGGAACTGTCCCTAACCCCAGAGCCCCAGAGCCAGGCTGGTGGATAGATGGCATGTTGTGGTACCAGACAGAACTAGGGGTGTTTCACAGAGAAAAGACAATGGTTCTGCTGAGTGGGCCATGAGCGTATTCAGACGGTGCTCTAAGTGTAATGTCTGTGAACTTTGCCCTCTCTCTTCCATCTAATCTTCCATCTAATAAGGGATGTGCTTCATGCTGTTACACCATGTGGTTCTGAATCTCATCACAGGATTGCTCCTCTCTCAGACGGCCCGAAGTAAAGGTCAGGAGATTATTCAGTCGCCTCCAAGATGCTGTCAGGTACCAAACGTCCCCCTGCCCCCCTGTACTCCCTTCCACATTGTGCTTGGCTTTAGGTCAAATCTAGATTTTCTCTTGAGGTCAGCTCTTCCCGTATCAGCGCAATAGAACACCGGTGGAGTACGGGGAGCCCTGCCCCCTGCTCAGCTCAGTTCAGCACAGCTCAGCAAGGCTCACCTCAGCACACCTCTATAGTAGGCTACTGTTGTTTCCCCCCTGCAGCATCCTCTTACTCTGCAGGCAGGGCTACATCACCTCTCTCTGACCTTGTAACTGATCCCCCAGACAAGGACTACTGTTCCATTCCTTAAGAAAAACACACAGGTAAGGATGTCCCCTGTTACAATGGAATGCCTTTGAGAAGAAGATACTGTTAATTGGTGTTGATATGCCAGTGGACTATGCCAGATATAGTGTGTGAGTAATTCAATACCACAAGGGTTACTAATGTAAAACATTGCCTTGGCTATTTCTATATGTTTTAAAGCACACACTCAACTTGAAGTGTGCAGGCATAATCTAATCGTATGATGGTGTTCTGTCTGACGTCAATTTGAATGTAGCTTAGTGAATGAGTCACTACGGGAGGATTTGCTGGAGATGTTGAAAGCTGCTCGCTCTAAGGAGATGCCCTCAGTGCTGAATGGAGCGATTATTTTTGTCTCCTGATGTTCAAACATTTAAACTCTCAGCAGGGAGCTCCAGAGCAGCGTGCGAATCTTAGAAAGCACAAGAGTTACATGCCTTTGACCAAATTAAACTGCCCTGGGATCGATCTGTGTTGCAGCACAATAACACTAACTTCTACTTAGAATGATGTTGGGGTGAATCCTTCTCATTTACACATTTACATTTTAGTCATTTAGCAGACGCTCTTATCCAGAGCGACTTACAGTTAGTTAGTGCATACACATTATTATTTTTTTCATACCCCCTGTGGGAATCGAACCCACAACCCTGGCGTTGCAAACGCCATGCTCTATCAACTGAGCTACATCCCTTCTCCACTACATCCCTTCTCCACTAGTCAGCTTTACTGCCCCCTGCCCTCTGTGTCAATGAGGGAGAAAGCGCTGACAGGAAACAGTAGAAATAGCAATTGTACCAGTATAGCTGTTTAATGTGTCACTCCAAGGGTCATGAAATTATCTGTATCCCAGACATAATAAGGCCTAATGTACATCAACTCCAGGCCCAGTCCCTGAGGCAGCTGGGTCTTGACCCCAGCGGATGTGAGGATTTACCCAGTCCCACAGAGCACTTACATAATTACTCCAATTTCTAGGACAACGGAACCCACCATGAGCCAGCAATCCTGTTAAATCAGGCCTTAGAACGCACTGACCATATGAGTAGTTACAGAAAATATGCACTCTGAAAGAAAGATGAGATCAGGGTTTCCTGAGATCTCTCAATCTAATGCACCTCTCTTTCTCTTAACACACACTGCAGCATCATCTCTCCGTCTGTCTTCTACTGTATCCCTCTATTTTTACCTAATCTCTTTTTTCTCTCTTTCACGTCCCCTCACTCTCTCTACTGTATCTATCTTTGGAGAGAGGGTGCTGGAGGGAGGGCCACATCTGTCACAGGAGTACACTACCAGCACTGAAGAGAAAACAGACAGAGGCCACCCTGTCAGCTCAGAAAATGCCCAGTGCCATACACACATATGCAAGCATGCATGCACACACACTAGCCAGTATCTGCCCACAAAAAACTGTACAGTCACAAATACTTTCATAGCCTACAATTGATGTGCTTAACCTCTTTTTACAAAGGGGTTAAGCTTATTGACATAAACAATGCCACAGTGCAGTCACAATCTGCACAAAGAATACACTCTTCAGATTAAGCTCCTGAGTCCTGTGTTTCAGGTCATTCACCTTCAAAGGGTAAACCATTTTAATCATCTCTGTTTAAAAATAGCCCTTTCTTCATACAGTAAATTGCTTTAAAATTAATCTCATCTTGAACACAAGCTTTGATTGCAAATATTCCTTCTTCATTCATTCAGTCCCCCTTGCGCTATGGGACTCCCAGTCATTTGAGCTGTAATTAAGACTTAAATTACGGTAATCTGTACCAATTAGCCACCCACTTAAGCAGAAGTTAACATAATCACATGCCTCCTGGAAATTACCACCAGACACAAACGAGAGGTTGACAAAATGCATGTCTTGATCTCAATAAAGCCAGAGGAAAGAGATGCATCGTACCACCAATGAGTGAGCTCAATTCAGTCATCTCTGTGCCAGTAATGATGGCTTATGATGAGGTTATGAACCCTATTCCAAAGATTGTGCCCATTTGTTTGTGGTGTGTGATAGTGAATTCATTAGTTGAACCAAGATTACTTACACAAATTGCTCTCCTTCCACTTCCCCACCTCTGCTACAGTACAGCATGATTAGAAACTGAACTAATTGTGTTTATCTGAGGGAATATAGGTTGAGAGCCCTGAGAGAGGCAGCAGGATGTAGCGTGGGGACCGTATTCAGTGGCGCACGGCTGGGGGAGGTTGCTCTGCAGGTAACATAGCAGTGTGTCTTCATTCTGCTGTCCTCTGTTTCTGTCTCAGCACAGCAGACACCACCAGAAGGAGCACTGGATGACCGGCCAGATACTAGTGAGAACAGCATGCAACAATGGGCTATTTGTGGGGATCCTTGTAGGAAGATAAATAGGTGTCAAAAATGTGGTTTTTAGTTGATTGTTGCCCGGCTTTTCTGTAATTTACCACTGAATCTATTTAATCAATCTAAAGATACAATTTAAAAAGTTAACATTTTCACCACTGTAGGCATATCTATTTCCGCTTTATAAAAAATAAACAAGATACAGGTATAATATATACATTACATATTTCTATAGTTCTCTCTTGGCTCCACAAAATTATTCAGTTATCACTTGACAATAATACTCCTAAAGTGACTTGTAAATATTTGAGTCAAGGGTGTCCAGGTCTTGAATAGGAGTGTGGTTAAATGAAGTGGAACAGGTCCCTTGAGCATGGTCATTGTCCCTTGGTCATCCGGTGTCCGGCCATGCGTCCTGCTGAATGACCAGACAGAGCAGAAGGTCAGACCCTGGGTGCACTGAGATGTGACAAGAAACATTATAATGACCTTGTTAATAGCCTCTCTCTCTATTCCCATTCTGAGGGAGATAATGACATGGTCATTTCTGAGTCCTGTTGGTCAAGCGTGCGTGAGATGAGGTCACAGGAGATGGGGTAAAAAGATGTGGCCTCAGCTCCTGTGGGTTGTGTTCTGCTGCTGGCTCATTGATCAGGCCATCAGCGATGTTTCGGAGTGCTGCAGGATCAATTCCCAGCCATGCCAGCCGTAGCATCCATACAATAGGCTATTCTTAGTTGCAGGTTGAGAAATGGGCCGTGTAGCAGGTGCTGTGAATCTTCATGTTCTCTGTGTCATGTTGTGGTGTTGGATGTGGGCGTGAGATTTCTGGGAAACAGTCCATGTTTCATGCCTGAGAAGGTTATACACAATACAGTGCCTTCAGAAAGTATTCACCCCTTGACTTTTTCCACATTTTGATGTGTCACAGCCTGAATTTAAAATGGATTAAATTTAGATTTTGTGTCACTGGCCTACACACAATACCCCATAATCTTTACAAATTAATTAAAAATGAAAAGCTGAAATGTCTTGAGTCAATAAGTATTCAACCCCTTTGTTATGGCAAGCCTAAATAAGTTCAGGAGTAGAAATGTGCTTAACAAGTCACATAATAAGTTGCATGGACTCACTCTGTGTGCAATAATAGTGTTTAACATGATTTTTGAATGACTAACTCATCTCTGTACCCAACACATACAATTATCGGTAAGGTCCCTCAGACAAGCAGTGAATTTCAAACACAGATTCAACCACAAAGACCAGGGAGGTTTTCCAATGCCTTGCAAAGAAGGGCACCTATTGGTAGATGGGTAAAAATAAAAAAGCAGACATTAAATATCCTTTTGAGCATGATGAAGTTATGAATTACACTGGGTGTATCAATACAAAGATACAGGCGTCCTTCCTCTCAGTTGCCAGAGAGGAAAGAAACCGATCAGGGATTTTACCATGAGGCCAATGGTGACTTAAAGAAGTTAGAGATGTCTGTGATAGGAAAAAACTGAGGATGGATCAACAACATTGTAGTTACTCCACAATACTAACTGAAATGACAGAGTGAAAAGAAGGACGCGAGTACAGAATACAAATATTCCAAAACATGCATCCTGTTTACAATAAGGCACTAAAGTAAAACTGCAAAAAATGTGGCAAAGAAATTAACTTTATGTCCTGAATACAAAACGTTATGTTTGGGGCAAATCCAACACAACACATCACTGAGTACCACTCTTCATATTTTCAAGCATGGTTGTGGCTGCATCATGTTATGGGTATGCTTGTCATCGGCAAGGACTAGGGAGTTTTTAAGGATAAAAAGAAATGGAATATTGTTAAGCACAGGCAAAATCCTAGAGGAAAACCTGGTTCAGTCTGCTTTCCAACAGACACTGGGAGATAAATTCACCTTTCAGCAGGACAATAACCTAAAACACAAGGCCAAATATACACTGGAGTTGCTTACCAAGATGACATTGAATGAGTGGCCTAGTTACAGTTTTAACTTAAATTGGCTTGAAAATATATGGCAAGACTTGAAAATGGCTGTCTAGCAATGATCAACAACCAACTTGACAGAGCTTGAAGAATTTAAAAAAGAATAATGTGCAAATATTGTGCAATCCAGGTGTGCAAAGCTCTTAGAGACTTACCCAGAACAACTCACAGCTGTAATCACTGCCAAAGGTGACTCAGGGGTGTGAATACTTACACTATATATACAAAAGTATGTGGACACCCCTTCAAATTAGTGGATTCGGCTATTTCAGACACACCAGTTGCTGACAGGTGTATAAAATCGAGCACACAGCCATGCAATCGCCATAGACAAACATTGGCAGTAGAATGGCCTTACTGAAGAGCTCAGTGACTTTCAACGTGGCACCGTCATTGGAGGCCACCTTTACAACAAGTCAGTTCGTCAAATTTCTGCCCTGCTAGAGCTGCACCGGTCAAGTGCTGTTATTGTGAAGTGGAAACGTCTAGGAGCAACAACATCTGGGTATTGCGGATGCCAAGAGAATGCTACCTGCCCGAATGCATAGTGCCAACTGTAAAGTTTGATGGAGGAGGAATAATGTTCTGGGGCTGTTTTTCATGCTTCGGGCTAGGTCCCTTAGTTCCAGTGAAGGGAAATGTTTACGCTACAGCATACAATGACATTCTAGATGATTCTGTGCTTCCAACTTTGTGGCAACAGTTTGGGGAAGGCCCTTTCCAGTTTCAGCATGACAATGTCCCGGGGCACAAAGTGAGGTCCATACAGAAATGGTTTGTCGAGATCGGTGTGGAAGAATTTGACTGGCCTGCACAGAGCCCTGACCTAAACCCCATCGAAGACCTTTGGGATGAATTGGAATGCCGACTGCGAGCAAGGCCTAATCCCCCAACATCAGTCCCCGACATCACTAATGCTCTTGTGGCTGAATGGAAGCAAGTCCCAGCATCTAGTGGAAAGCCTTCCCAGAAGAGTGGAGGCTGTTATAGCAGCAAAGGGGGGACCAACTTCATATTAATGACCATGATTTTGGAATGAGATGTTCAACGAGGTGTCCACATACTTTTGGTCATGCAGTGTATGTAAATGAGATATTTCTGTATTTAGGTTTCAATAAATGTACTTACATTTTTTTTTACGTGTTCACTTTGTCATTATGGGGTATTGTGTGTAGATGGGTGAGAATTTTTAAAATATTTAATCCATTTTCAATTCAGGTTGTAACACAACAACATTTGGAATATGTCAAGGGGTATGAATACTTTCTGTTGTGGACAGCAAAGACACAGCCTGTCATATGTCTCCAATGTCTCCACTTTGGATCAGTTAATTAAATGGCTCTCTCAGGACAACTCAGTTTAATTGAGGATTCAGCTTAATAGCAGTGTGTCATTACAGAACTAATGATTCCACCAGAGAGAGGGAGATGAGCCCCCCTACCACGGTCCTGTTTTCACAACCATCACTTCACACACAAACACACAACATAAACCGCTGCTGGGACCTCAGACTGAGACAATTAAACACAAACAGATAATTTACATATAATGGGTATAATTTGTCTCTGGTACTTTAATTGCGTCAACGTAATTTTACCTTAGCCAGAGAGTGGTTTCCTGCTGCTCTCATTATGTCTAATTATGAAAATTGTTATAATTATTTGATAATTCACTTTTAAGTAAGCTTTAGTCAATTCACCTACAATTATTTTAAAACGATCAGATATCCACGTCAGAGGTGGTTAAGACCGGTTAAAGGGATGGCTGTGTGAGCTTCAGAGGGATGCCAGGCTGCAGCCCAGCGTGGTACTGAGGTGGGAGGGATATAATACGAACTGACAGGTGGCACTGTGGGTACTAGGGATAAAACTCCCATCGGCCAAGGCAGGGAGCCAGCCTGCTGATGTCCTGCATGCCTCCTGCACCCAGGTAGGACTGGACTGACCAACACTATTCAGTGACGCAATGCAAAAAAAAAAGCTAAATCCACTGATATGAACTCAGAGTCACATCTGGACGTGATTAGGGGTCAGTAAAGGACCAACTGGACAGTGAGGTATTACACGCAAGTTTGCTGTAGTTTGTACTGTAGGCTACATACCTTGACCTTAACTATAGCAAAAAAATATATAGTCAAATCCAACAACAAACACTGCGTGAAGACTCCATTTATTTAATTGATTTCTTTATTTTTCCTTCAGGGAAATGCACGGTTCAGCAACGCTACTACATACAATAGCAATTTCTTTTTTGTTTTTGTTTCAAGGTGTTTAATAAATTTGGACATATGATATACTAAGACGTGTGTGTAATTTATACTCCATGTACGTTTGCAGTTACACTCTTAGAAAAAAAGGTTCTGGATAGAACCGAAAAGGGTTCCATGCTTGCTTCATATATGACACCCCTTAAGGTTATATATAGAACCAAAATTGGTTGCATATAGAACCCTATATGGAACCCAATGGTTCTATATGGAACCAATTTTGGTTCAGTGAAGACGAACCCCTGGGGTTCTGATCAAAGAACCCTGCAAAAGGGTTCTATAAAGAACCTATAGGAGTACCATATATGAAGCAAGCAATAAAACCCTTTTTGGTTCTATCTAGAACCTTTTTTTTCTAAGAGTGTAGAATTCTGCAGTTGGCAAAAAACTCAACAATGCTCATCCATTTTCAAATGAAAAACATAAGCCACAAACTAATAACTCTGAACAGCTGCTTGTTTCTGGTCCAGGAAAACTACTGCACTTCCATTGCAGAAAGAAAAACACATGGTTTTGCATAGCTCCATTGTAATGTAGATAAGGCACTTCATCAAGTACTTGATTCAGGCATTTTTATCATATAATCAACCTTTCCCCTGGTCAAGTCCTGTATATTCAATACTTCATATCTGAAAGCACATTACTCTAACAATTTATTTTAAAAACTTTGTTAAATCACATATGCTCTCTGTATAAATCTGCCCCCCTATCTTTTGGCATAAGTCTCATTTGAAACATTCTTGAAATATTGAAGTAGTATTCTTGTGCATATTGCGACGTGCCAAGACTCACACATTGTCCCATAACCCCACACAACCCAGTGTTTCTCAAAAAGACCAACAATTGTGCAATGGTTTGGGGTTATGTGGAGGAAAAGGCAACACATTGTCCAAAAAGTTTTTTCAAACTGAAATCTGTCTGGGCAGGTTGTAATATAGTCACTTTCTTGGAGGTTGGCACTGTACCAAAGTTAACATGTACAGGTACATTTGACGTTGATGTGAAAATGGTTATTCCATCATACCAAAGATAGCATCTCTCCTCTCCTCTCACACATTTAGTGGAGGCAATAGGCGGTGAATGGTTACCAACCGTCATCAGCTAGCTGTTAGGAGGAAATGGGAGTGTACCTGGAGTATCTCTTTGTTGGACTGTAGTCCTGTCTGTAGGATGACAGCAACCTGTCTGTCAGCTCTATCCAAGCTGATCCTCATACTGCTTTCTGAAACAGTCTCCAGCAGGGAAAAAGTCCCAGAGCCTCTCCTGGTACATCTTCCACACGTATGACTCCTGGAGGAAGTAGACAGACAAAAAGACTGGTCAATCTATAGCAGCGAATGAGCCCAGCCTAAAAACTGGTGAGTCACAGTAAACTTTGGTTCCTGAAATGACAACATTTTCACAGGACAAAGGGGTCAAAAGGGTGACAAGCTCCATACCTGACCAGTGTGTTCTGTCTCATCTTTGTTGATAAGGTACATCAGGAAAAACCTGTCAAGTCAAATTGGCAAGACATGAAAATGACCACTTAATCCATGGTCAAGGTTCACTTGTATCATTCAACATCTCAAAGAGCAACTGACCATTTCACAACTACAACTGACCTTTTCACAACTACAAATGACCTTTTCACAACTACAAATGGCTACAGCAGGAGGAAATTAACGTCTCATTCAAGCATAATGTTATAGTCCTTGATGATCTTATCAATCATACATGTGTCTTATCCTCAACCATAGAACAACAATCAGAGTACTGAGTCTGTGTACCACTGCACAATAAATAAAAATGTATGATGCATAAGGTGATATCACACACCTATTTTCCAACCAACCTAAACAGCATGAGCTAATAAGGTTAGCGTCATATCCTCCTCCAGTTGACTGAGTGGGCAGATTAAGACCACATGGCTTCCTATTGTCCAGCTAGCCAGCAGAGATAAACAATAGATGAGCACTGAGCTTATAGAGGGGGGAAGGAGGCTGGCACTGCGGGGCACTACTGGTATTTTTAACTTGGCCATAGATACCATCTACTATTGTGTAAAAGCCATCAATCAGATGACTTAATAATAAACAAGTTGGTATAAAGATGCAGGAAGACGAAAGACCTGTCGGCTAATTGATACTTCAGAGACAAAAAAGTTTAGCTTTTAAGTGCTGGGTTACATTCAGTCTAGATACAGAGGGATACTCACAGGTAGTTGGCCAAGTTGTGCTCTTGTAAGGTGTGTGTCTCAAAGCCGTGAGGCGTCGTGTCAAAGTAGTCATTACCGATGCCACAGATGAAACATTTGGTCTGAGGAGAAAAAAAGACAAAATATTCAAACATTGTCTTCTGTTGACCTGCACTACAGATGAATGTAAACGAAAGTCTCTCACCTCCATATCCTCTTTCACTTGTTCCTGTTGGTCTCTCAGCTCTCCAAAAGCATCAATGATCAGACCTGCAGCCACACAACCAACAGTGAGGATGTCTCTTTATGGACAGGGCAATTTAACACAATTCTCCTTCCCCCCAGCTTTTTGTATTGCAGTGTAAAATATTTAATGGTTGAACTGCGTCTGACTACGGGAAGCAGCATTACTCTGTTTTAGGGTACAGGCTACATCTGTGTCTCTATCTGTCTATGTGTTCTGGACTTACTGTGAGGTGAGCAGTCAGTTTGAGTGTCTGTGGGAGAGACATGAGGCTGACTGATTGTCTCTGTTTGAGGTGGAAAGACCATTGGAAAGTTTGAGGCTTTCTGACTGTGAGAGAAACATTACTCTGTAGGAGGGAGTCTGTCTGTCTGTCAGGGCCTGGTGGAGACTGGTGTAGACAGACAGACAGACTGAGCTGTGGGTCTCTCTCTGTGGCCCCTTCCAGCCCACAGGGAGCAGGGTGACTTTGACACCAGGGAGCCAGAGTGACTTTGACCCTGCTGGGTCTCACCCTGGTCCCCCTCGCTGTCCCTGATACTGCCTCCTGTGACCCAGACCAGTACAGTACGTACCCTGGATGATGGCCAGCAGGATGACGATGACGAAGAAGAAGAAGGTGATGTCGAAGAGGATGCGGTAGAGCTCGTACGGGTCGCCCGCAGGGTCCTCGATCTCATCGCCGATGCCACCCCCTGCCCTCACACCAACGTACATGTGGAACAGGTAGCACTGATGGAGGAGAGAGAGTCAGAGAGAAGGTGAGATAGAGAGTGAGAGGCTAGATGGATATAGAATAGATCCACTCAAAAGGCACCAAACAGGATGGTTAGGCCTTCATTTCAATATTGTTGAAAACTGGGCTGGTGTTTAATCTATTTATAAATTTTTTATCTCTACATTATGATGTTATGGCGTAACCCTGGACAACACCCTGTCGTTCTCTGCTAACATCAAAGCGGTGACCCGATCCTGCAGGTTCATGCTCTACAACATTCGCAGAGTACGACCTTACCTTACACAGAAAGCGGCACAGGTCCTAATCCAGGCACTTGTCATCTCCCGTCTGGATTACTGCAACTCGCTGTTGGCTGGGCTCCCTGCCTGTGCCATTAAACCCCTGCAACTTATACAGAACGCTGCAGCCCGTCTGGTGTTCAACCTTCCCAAGTTCTCTCACGTCACCCCGCTCCTCCGCACACTCCACTGGCTTCCAGTTGAAGCTCGCATCTACTACAAAACCATGGTGGTTGCCTACGGAGCTGTGAGGGGAACGGCACCTCCTTACCTTCAGGCTCTGATCAGAACCTACACCCAAACGAGGGCACTACGTTCATCCACCTCTGGCCTGCTAGCCCCCCTACCTCTAAGGAAGCACAGTTCCCGCTCAGCCCAGTCAAAGCTATTCGCTGCTCTGGCACCCCAATGGTGGAACAAGCTCCCCCACGACGCCAGGACAGCGGAGTCACTGACCACCTCCCGGAGACACTTGAAACCCTACCTCTTTAAGGAATACCTGGAATAGTATAATAGTAATCCTTCTACCCCCCCTTTACTACCACTGTCTTTTGTCTAAACTAACACCTGACTTATTTCACCTGCTAGCACTGACTTGTTTAAAGAAATGTACTTATTGTGATCGAGATGTAGTTGTCCCTGATTGCACTGACTTTGCTCACAGCTGCTTGTTTGAAGAAGTGTACTTACTGTGATCAAGATGTGGTTGTCCCACTGGCTATCCTAAGTTGAATGCACCAATTTGTAAGTCGCTCTGGATAAGAGTGTCTGCTAAATTACTTAAATGTTCAATGTTAATGTTAGTGAAAAATCCAAGGACTCACAGTCATCATGTCGTCACACTTCATGTCGGGCTGGTTGTCATCCTCACTCTTGTTGTAGAACTTGCGGAAGAAGTTGAAGGCCACCACAGTGTACAGATAGACCACCACCGCCAGGAGACCTACAGTCAGAACCAGCTGAGACAGAGAATACCTCAGGTTACTACCACTGTGATGTACTTTATCTCTATGGTTAATACCAAGGCAGAACTAGAGCTCTGACTCAACACTGAACCCTGCCGCCTGGTGGCCAAACTGCACCCACCTGTTTGCCATTGTGGGTGACCGAGGACAGAATGGTCCGGAGGGTCTTGAAGCCCATGGCGATGTCCAGCAGATGGGCAGCGAAGAAGAAGTTGTTGTAGTGACCCAGGATGGACATGGTGGTGTACCACACCAGGTACAGGAATGACTGCAAGGACACACAACATAGAAACAGATCAGTCAGATCATGTCAACAATAATGTGGTGTTATCATATACCAAATGATGCTCTTTGTAAATGTGGAACACTCACATTGTCTGTAAACACCACACCCATTTTCCAGCACTGGTACTTGGTGTCAATAGAGCTCAACCTGTCAAAAGAGGTGGATTGATGTGAATGGTATTGTTTGTGACTTCACTCTGTGTATGCTAACCCTATAACTATATTATAGGCTACTCTCCCAGGGTCTCACCAGGACACCAGCGATGCCTCCTTCACCACCGTCTCCTCTGTGGGGTTGAAGTCCAGAGCACTCTTATCCAGCCCCAGAAGCTCTGCTATCCTCTCTGCTCCATACAGATCTCCATACTTATTGATCACCTAACAGCAGCAGGCCAAGATAACAAGGAGAAACAGAGTAAGTAGTAGAAATAGTATGTGCATGCTCAAGTCATATTGATCTGGTGAATAATTAATTAAAATTCCACCAAGAATGAATTAAAAACTGTCTACTTACCTTGCGTTTCACAAACTTGTCCCAGTAGTTATTAGGGAAGGAACTATACAAAAGAGGATGGAAAATATCATTATTACATGAAGAAGTTACATGACAGGGAGTTACAAACAAAAACCTTGGTATAAACAAGTAATCCACAATCGGAATACTACATTCAAATACCAAAATAGTGATGATTATAGTTTGCGGTGATGATTAAAGTTTGCGGTGATGATTATAGTTTGCGGTGATGATTATAGTTTGCGGTGATGATTATAGCCATGCTCTATATGACTCACGGGGTATTGATGACGAGGCGGTCCCACTGTCCTTTGATGTCATCATCTGACGGCTGCTCTGTGATGTAGAGGCCGTCAAACTCCAGCTTCCTGGCGATCTCCTTCTCTCTCTTGAACACCACCAGAGGCACCTTGGGGACACGGACAGACACACAGACAGAACATTAGATCACAGCCCCATAGGGTACTGTCTGGAGATAATATCATCACACTCAGGTGTTGTGTTTATTACTAGTCCATTATAATGTTGAAAAATACATTATCTAGGAATATTATAAATATGTTGGTATGTGTGCATATAAGTTAGTTATCTGTATGTGTGTGTCTGTTTGCTAAATGTACCTTTAGGTAGTAGTATCCCACCACACACAGGAAAGAGATGACTGTGTGTAGTATGGCCAGGAAGCGCAGTGTGGGTGCCATGTAGCCTGTGCTCTCCTGGAGGACAAAATACTCCATCCCACTTTCATCATCCTCTTCATCAGTAGCTTCACCTCCATGCCAGGGATCTGGATCATTGTCATCCCCGTCATCACCAGTCACCTGACACAATACACACTCAGTTTATATTCATGACAGCCCAATAGTAACTCTGTGCTCTATTTGATTATATAGGGTTTGACTTACTTTGTAGAAGAGCAGAATAAAGTTTATGGCAAATGCAACGAACAATGCCAAGAAACGCAGGTTGTAGAAGTTTCTGGCCAGATAGTTCTGAAAAACACATACAAGTATATATTAGACAAGGATGTGTCATATGCAACACCTCAAACACTAATGAGCTATTCTGATGACAGGGCTAAAGGATGTGAATGGGTGTAACATCAGTGTGTGGTTTCACCAGCATCTTGGTCTGGTAGATGTCCAGGCCAGAGAAGAAGCTGGCCATGAAGGCCTCTGGGGGCTCTTTCTTCAGTCCAGGTCTCTTCTTGGGGGCCTTCTTCTCCTCCGGTGGGGGTTCTGGGGGAGTCTCCTCTTTGGCTTTGTCCTTGTCCTTCTTCTCCCCATCCTCTGGGCTGTAGACACAAACATACACCATCAAACAGGGTGATGCACAGACAGACCGACAGACAACAAGCACCCTCACCAAATCAGTTCAGCTCCCAGCAGGAGCAAAACAAATGCTGTTACGGCTGAATGGGGTAGGGAATATTGTGTTCACACTGGGAATCAAATCAGGTGCAATCACATCACATCACATCAAGGATCAAGAATGTATGAGGCCTCTCACTCTGCTTTCTCTGGCTCGACTTTGTGGTCTCCGTTGGCAGGCTCCTTAGTCGCAGCCTCCTTCAAGAAACACATGGAATCCTGGTTAACCCATTCATGTTCATAACGGGAAAAAATAAATCATTTGGTACACTTTTTCTCTGAGCATACTGATGGACAAATCTGAAGAAATGTTTTAAAATCGGCCAAAGCGTTTGTCTACAATGTGAGTGTTTGATATTGTACTATATTTTGTCTTTGGGGGTTACTGTTTTTTGCACATTTCATGAATCAAGCAATGTGAATACATGTTCCAAATGATCAGAACGTAATCATTTTTGGTATATTTATAGAGTACCAGTCAAAAGTTTGTACACACCTACTCCTTCAAGGGTTTTTCTTTATTTTTACTATTTTCTACATTGTAGAATAATAGTGAAGACATCAAAACTATGAAATAACACATATGGAATCATGTAGTAACCAAAAAAGTGTTAAACAAATAGCCACCCTTTGTTGGGGGGGGGGGGTATACAGAAGACAGCCCTATTTGGTAAAAGACCAAGTCCATATTATGGCAAGAACAGCTCAAATAAGCAAAGAGAAACGACAGTCCATCATTACTTTAAGACATGAAGGTCAGTCAATACGGAACATTTCAAGAACTTTCAAAGTTTCCTCAAGTGAAGTCGCAAAAACAATCAAGTGCTATGATGAAACTGGCTCTCATGAGGACCACCACAGGAATGGAAGACCCACAGTTACCTCTGCTGCAGAGGATACGTTTATTAGAGTTACCAGCCTCAGAAATTGCAGCCCAAATAAATGCTTCACAGAATTCAAGTCACAGACACATCTCAACATCAACTGTTCAGAGGGAACTGTGTGAATCAGGCCTTCATGGTCGAATTGCTGCAAAGAAACCACTACTAAAGGACACCAATAAGAAGATGAGACCTGCTTGAGTCAAGAAACACGAGCAATGGACATTAGACAGGTGGAAATTTGTCCTTTGGTCTGGAGTCCAAATTGGAGATTTTTGGTTCCAACCGCCGTGTCTTTGTGAGATGCGGTGTGGTTGAACAGATGATCTCCGCATGTGTAGTTCCCACCGTAAAGCATGGAGGAGGAGGTGTTATGGTGTGGGGGTGCTTTGCTGTTGACACTGTCTGATTTATTTAGAATTCAAAGCACACTTAACCAGCATGGGTACCACAGCATTCTGCAGCGAACGCCATCCCATCTGGTTTGGGCTTATTGGGACTATCATTTGTTTTTCAACAGGACAATGACCCAACACACCTCCAGGCTGTGTAAGGGCTATTTTACCAAGAAGGAGAGTGATGGAGTGCCGCATCAGATGGCCTCCACAATCCCCCGACCTTAACCCAATTGAGATGGTTTGGGATGAGTCGGACGGCAGAGTGAAGGAAAAGCAGCCAACAAGTGCTAAGCATATGTGGGAACTCCTTTTTGTGTTGAGTGTTCCAACTCCTTTTTACCTCGAATTAGACCTTTTGGAAGTTTTTCTTGGTAATCCCTTTTCGTGATTGTTGTCATTGTTGTTGAGGACCCCTCCTTTCCTTTGTTTTCTGAAGCGCGAAGGCCCACCTGAACTCCCTGTATTCACATGACTTGATTAATTAAATGTGTAAAAAACTGTAACCCAATGTGTCCAAAGACTAAATATAATGTGATACAGAAACGGCTGTAGGTCACAAACGACAATGAGTTGAATCATATATTTGGCATATTTGGGCTTAGAACAGGTCAAATAACAATACTACAGTTGAAGTCGGAAGTTTACATACACTTGGAGTCATTAAAACTAGTTTTTCAACCACTCCACAAATTTCTTGTTAACAAACTATAGTTTTGACAAGTCGGTTAGGACATCTACTTTGTGCATGACACAAGTAATTTTTCCAACAATTGTTTACAGACAGATTATTTCACTTATAATTCACTGTATCACAATTCCAGTGGGTCAGAAGTTTGCATACACTAAGTTGACTGTGCCTTTAAACAGCTTGGAAAATTCCAGAAAATGATGTCATGGCTTTAGAAGCTTCTGATAGGCTAATTTACATAATTTGAGTCAATTGAAGGTGTACCTGTGGATGTATTTCAAGGCCTACCTTCAAACTCAGTGCCTATTTGCTTGACATCATGGGAAAATCAAAAGAAATCAGCCAAGACCTCAGAAAAAAATGTGTAGACCTCCACAAGTCTGGTTCATCCTTGGGAGCAATTTCCAAACGCCTGAATGTACCACATTCATCTGTACAAACAATAGTACGCAAATATAAACACCATGGGACCACGCAGCCGTCATACCGCTCAGGAAGGAGACGCGTTCTGGCTCCTAGAAATGATCATACTTTGGTGCGAAAAGTGCAAATCAATCCCAGAACAACAGCAAAGGACCTTGTGAAGATGCTGGAGGAAACAGGTACAGGTTTACATTTACGTCATTTAGCAGACGCTCTTATCCAGAGCGACTTACAAATTGGTGCAATCACCTTATGATAGCTAGTGGGACAACCACTTTACAATTATTATTATTTTTAATTCATTTTTTTAAATTTATTTTTATATATATATATATATATATATATATACAGTGAGGGAAATAAGTATTTGATCCCCTGCTGATTTTGTATGTTTGCCCACTGACAAATAAATGATCAGTCTATAATTGTAATGGTAGGTATATTTGAACAGTGAGAGACAGAATAACAACAAAAAAATCCTGAAAAACGCATGTCAAAAATGTTATTAATTTATTTGCATTTTAATGAGGGAAATAAGTATTTGACCCCCTCTCAATCAGAAAGATTTCTGGCTCCCAGGTGTCTTTTATACAGGTAACGAGCTGAGATTAGAAGCACACTCTTAAAGGGAGTGCTCCTAATCTCAGTTTGATACCTGTATAAATGACATCTGTCCACAGAAGCAATCAATCAATCAGATTCCAAACTCTCCACCATGGCCAAGACCAAAGAGCTCTCCAAGGATGTTAGGGACAAGATTGTAGACCTACACAAGGCTGGAATGGGCTACAAGACCATCGCCAAGCAGCTTGGTGAGAAGGTGACAACAGTTGGTGTGATTATTCGCAAATGGAAGAAACACAAAAGAACTGTCAATCTCCCTCGGCCTGGGGCTCCATGCAAGATCTCACCTCGTGTAGTTGCAATGATCATGAGAACGGTGAGGAATCAGCCCAGAACTACACGGGAGGATCTTGTCAATGATCTCAAGGCAGCTGGGACCATAGTCACAAAGAAAACAATTGGTAACACACTACGCCGCGAAGGACTGAAATTCTGCAGCGCCCACAAGGTCCCCCTGCTCAAGAAAGCACATATACCGGCCCGTCTGAAGTTTGCCAATGAACATCTGAATGATTCAGAGGAGAGCTGGGTGAAAGTGTTGTGGTCAGATGAGACCAAAATCGAGCTCTTTGGTATTATATATTTTTTTTGTGTCATTTAGCAGACGCTCTTATCCAGAGCGACTTACAGGAGCAATTAGGGTTAAGTCACTTGCTCAAGGGCACATCGACAGATTTTTCACCTAGTCGGCTCGGGGATTAGAACCAGCGACCTTTCGGTTACTGGCACAACGCTCTTACCCACTAAGCTACCTGCCACCGTGTTTGGAGGAGGAGGAATTCTGCCTATGACCCCAAGAACACCATCCCCACCGTCAAACATGGAGGTGGAAACATTATGCTTTGGGGGTGTTTTTCTGCTAAGGGGACAGGACAACTTCACCGCATTAAAGGGACTATGGATGGGGCCATGTACTGTCAAATCTTGGCTGAGAACCTCCTTCCCTCAGCCAGGGCATTGAAAATGGGTCGTGGATGGGTATTCCAGCATGACAATGACCCAAAACACACGGTCAAGGCAACAAAGGAGTGGCTCAAGAAGAAGCACATTAAGGTCCTGGAGTGGCCTAGCCAGTCTCCAGACCTTAATCCCATAGAAAATCTGTGGAGGGAGCTGAAGGTTAGAGTTGCAAAACGTCAGCCTCGAAACCTTAATGACTTGGAGAAGATCTGCAAAGAGGAGTGGGACAGAATCCCTCCTGAGATGTGTGCAAACCTGGTGGCCAACTACAAGAAACGTCTGACCTCCGTGATTGCCAACAAGGGTTTTGCCACCAAGTACTAAGTCATGTTTTGCAGAGGGGTCAAATACTTATTTCCCTCATTAAAATGCAAATCAATTTATAACATTTTTGACATGCATTTTTCTGGATTTTTTTGTTGTTAGTCTGTGTCTCACTGTTCAAATAAACCTACCATTAAAATTATAGACTGATCATGTCTTTGTCAGTGGGCAAACGTACAAAATCAGCAGGGGATCAAATACTTTTTTTTTTTTTTTTTATATATATATTTTCTATATCCACAGTAAAACGAGTCCTATATCAACATAACCTGAAAGGCCGCTCAGCAAGGAAGAAGCCACTGCTCCAAAACTGCCATAAAAAAGCCAGACTACGGTTTGCAACTGCACATGGGGACAAAGATCGTACTTTTTGGAGAAATGTCCTCTGGTCTGATGAAACAAAAATAGAACTGTTTGGCCATAATGACGATTGTTATGTTTGGAGGAAAAAGGGGTAAGCTTGCAAGCAGAAGAACACCATCCCAACCGTGAAGCAAGGGGGTGGCAGCATCATGCTGTGGGGGTGCTTCGCTGCAGGAGGGACTGGTGCACTTCACAAAATAGATGGCATCATGAGGAAGGAAAATGATGTGGATATTTTGAAGCAACATCTCAAGACATCATTTAGGAAGTTCAAGCTTGGTCGCAAATGGGTCTTCCAAATGGACAATGACCCCAAGCATACCTCCAAAGTTGTGGCAAAATGGCTTAAGGACAACAAAGTCAAGGTATTGGAGTGGCCATCACAAAGCCCTGACCTCAATCCTATAGAGCATTTGTGGGCAGAACTGAAAAAGCGTGTGCGAGCAAGGAGGCCTACAAACCTGACTCAGGTACACCAGCTCTGTCAGGAGGAATGAGTCAAAATTCACCCAACTTATTGTGGGAAGCTTGTGGAAGGCTACCTGAAACGTTTGACCCAAGTTAAACAATTTAATGGCAATGCTACCAAATACTAATTGAGTGTATGTAAACTTCTGACCCACTGGGAATGTGATGAAAGAAATAAAAGCTGAAATAAATCATTCTCTTTACTATTATTCTGACATTTCACATTCTTAAAATAAAGTGGTGAACCTAACTGACCTAAGACAGGGAATTTCTACTAGGATTAAATGTCAGGAATTGTGAAAAACTGAGTTTAAATGTATTTGGCTAAGGTGTATGTAAACTTCCGACTTCAACTGTATATGGTCTTAAACAATTTAATTCTGAAATGTATTTCAAAATACATATGCTTTAGTCATTTTAATGATTTTCACATTTTCTCAAAATCCCAACTTTGATTGACACTGTCAATGTGGCCTGTCTCCACACCAAATTTGATGCATTTACACCAAACAGAATTTGTTCTCTGGCACATTTTGAGAAGAATGGGTTAAACTACAGTTAATTTTCACACCTTACCATTAGGTGACATATACATAACAGAGGCCTGATCTTACACAGATAACCATTACTATTTTTATAAGACTGAATATGTGTTATTTCTGAGGAGATTCAGATACCGACCTTGGCCTTCTTCTGCTTGACGGCACTGGCTAAAGAGGGGGCGTCAACCCCCACCACCTCACCCATGTCCCCCAGACCTGGCTCGGCCGCATGCTTTCCCCCCTGGCTCTTGGTTTGGATGTTAAGCAGCTCAGCCATCAGGTCTGCCTCTGCCTTGTCCCCCTGGCCCATGTGGCCCATCTCTGCCACAGATGACGCCTCACTCGCCTCCATCTTCTCTTCCTCCAGCACATCACCATGGATACCAAACTGTGTGGGGTCGGGCATGTTCCCCAGGATGTCTGTGACCTTCATGTTCTTGGCCCCCTCCACCAGGCCCCCGCCAAACATGGAGGACCACAGGATGTGGAAGAAGCCCCACACCAGGTTGTAGAGGAAGCGGAAGAGGCCCGTGAAAATCATCCAGAAGAAAGAAAAGAAGCCTTGGACCATCTCCCTCACACTCATCTTCCTGAACCTCCTGTACTGCCGCCTCATGCTTTTGAAGGTGAGCAGCTGGCGGAAGCTGGACAGGTTCTTCCTCATGGAAACACAGGAGTTGGTGAAGGCGGAGTGAGTCTCCATCATGCTGTCCTCCTCTTCCTCCTCTGGCAACTCCGTCACACTCTGGCTGTCCTCGTCGTCGTCCTCGGGACGCTCCACTGCATCAGGCTCAGATATCTGTGAGGCCAGCTGCATCTCAAAAATGGTGTCCTCACAGAAGTTGACAAACAGCTCCATCTTCTCGCTCTCTCCACCCTCGTTCACCACGTCAAAGATAAACTGTCTCTTGGACTCTTTGACCTGGGGCTTCTCCCACTGTGTACGACTAGACTCGCTGATCTCAAAGTAGACCCTTTCGATGCGCTTGGCCCCGCCCATGATCTCTATGCGGCCCAGGTACGGCTCGAAGTAGTTGATCACACTCTCGGCCAGGTCCAGGAAGGTGGCCAGACGGGCGTCGTGAGGCATGTGTTCTGATAGGTTGGTGAGCAGGACCGCCACGTTAAAGCCAATGTCCTTGGCCGGCTCATGAAAGCGCTCCACAAACTCCTCGTAGTTGAACATGTCGTTCTCGTCAGCCTCGGCGCAGGAGAGCAGGAACTCGATCTCCGACTGGGAGTACTGCTTTTGGTTCTCCATGGACTTCTGGAACTCCTTCTTGGAGATCACTCCCTTGCTCTCCGGGTCGTACTCCTTGAAGTTGTCCGAGGTGGTAAGGTCTTTGAGTTTGAGAAACATGTCGAAGAACTTGAGGATCATCTCCACATTGCTGGAGGACTCCACCAGGGTGTCCACCATCTGTTTGCCGATGGTTCCGTTGACAACGTTACCTGTGGGGGGGGGGGGTTACTCAAGTTTAGAACACGTGTCAAACACAAGGGATTCGGCCTGTGACACATTTCTATCTGGCCCGCGCAATGATTTGGGTTGTCAATTCATTTTGGCCTGCTTATATACCGCCCGTGCTGCACTACAAGTCAGCAAGCACTGCCAACATGCTGCACGCCAAATGGCAGTGCATTGCCACACACACACCCCTCCTCCCAGACCCACACACACCCACACACAAGCCAGCCAGTGCACTGTATCATATCATCACTAATGGCACTGACCAAATCTTCTACCGGACCGAAGGTTTAAACGTGTTGTAGGCTAAATGTCCACGCCAAGTTCTGGTTCCAACGGGTCATTGCTGTAGCCTACAGAAAATGTCATCTTGGTTGTCAAAAAGTTATAAGATAAAGGATTCACATGTGGGTATAAATTACTACTAAAGGACAATAGGACACACAAGCGAGTATAAATGAGTCAACAGCTGAGTCATCTACTTTATGAAATTATAGCCTAATGCGCTTACATCGGTGAATTCAACAATCAATTGTGCTGCTTTCGTGTGTCCCGTTTAAAGCAAGGGAAAGTGTACAGACACACGCCACAGTCCTAGCTAGGCTACTAACATGTTGCAGTATGGCTTCGGTTTTTAAAGCTTGACAATGAATAACCAAAAAACTAAACCTGCAACAAAAAACATGCAAAGGAAAACATGTAGGCCCATTACAGCAACATGTGAGCAGTAGCCTAGGCTGGCTACTCAACTAGGCCTACAAGACATTTTGTTGCAGCTTGGTGTCATAGACTAGACATAGTAAATGCAAATCCGGGACACTCAAATTAGTATGATATGTTACGTTTGTTGTGGTTACATAAGACAGATGATTACTAAAGGTGGCATAAATTGACATATGTAATTGTTGTAAAATGGTCATACCATGGATTATTTAGCTTTGGATTTTGAATTTTAGGTATAAAAATTAAAAATAAAACAATTATTTGATTAAATATTGAATTTGGCCTTTACTACTATAGCCCAGAGAAACGCATTGAATAACACATTCATAAATGGCAAAAAAGACACTCCAAAAAATACATCATAAGAAACAAGTGTTTTGAAGTGTTTGTCCTATATCAAGGAAATATTTTTTGTTTGTTTTTTAAACATATTTAACCGCTTTTTTGGGTAGGCACAAAAATGCCTTCATACTTCCATTTTTTGTTTTTTCTGTACATGTTACCTTCACAATAGTCACGGGAGTTGTAGAGCAAAACGGAGAACACCATCGTGTTCATGAGAATCCCCCCTTTCCATAGAGTTTTTAGGTCAAACCGTTCGGACACTACAGACGTTTTCGTGAGAAGACCGATTTTCGGGATGTCTCATGGTCTGACAAACACCGCTCTAGCTCTGCTACCTTTCACCGCAGATGCTTAACTGCGATATTGGCGGATTTAGACGCATCCAATGCAAAAAAACATTGATCTCTAGCTTAAACTGACTGATTCTGATAAACTGACTGATTTTGATGGAGATTATTTTATTATGTTAAAAACGAAAGTAGGGTGGTTGGTCGGGGTGGATGGGTAGGCGTTTAACGCTTACATCTAGCAACCCAAAGGTTGCGAACTTATCATCTTATCTCACCTACTTACTACTTTTTAGCTACTTTGCAACTACTTAGCATGTTAGCTAACCCTTCCCCTAACCATAACCTTAACCATTTTAGCTAAGCCTAACCCTAACCTTCACCCTTTAACCTAACTCCTAAACTTAACCCTAACCTCTAAATCCTAGCCTAGCTAACGTTAGCCAGTTAGCTAACGTTAGCCACCTAGCTAGAATTCTTAACATATCATACGTTTAGCAAATTTGCAACATATTGTACGTTTTGCAACTTTGTAACATATAATACATATTATAATTCCTAACATATATGAAATGGGTGATGGACATCCACAAATGAATACATCTAAAAACCTGTTTTCGCTTTGTCATTATGGGGCATTGTGTGTAGATTGATGAGGATTTTTATTTTATTTAGAATAAGGCTGTAACGTAACAAAATGTAGAAAAAGTGAAGGGGTCTGAATACTTTCCGAATGCACTGTATGTATCTCTTGTTTTAATATGTTAAAATGCTAAATATATCACCCTATGTACATAAGTGGACATTATAAAGGGCCATATTATTTCAAATAAAACAATGGCCAGTTTGGGTCGCAGTTGCATGCACGTTTTTGTTGTTGTAAAAACAAACATAATAGGCTATGTCTGGCCCGCGAATTCGATGTGTTTTTATAATATGGCCCATGTGCTGATTGAGTTTGACACCCCTGGTTTAGAACATACAATAGAAAGTACACAGTAACCATAATACAATTTGCTAATTGAATTCTCGAAGTAGAGTGGATAAGTGTTTGATATCATGTAATATCATTTCAAGCAAAGAAATCTGTTTAAAGGGTTTTAGGCATAAGGGTAACGTTCTATCAGTGCCACTAGATATGACCACAATGTGTTCCATGATGAGTCACGACTGAGATGAAAAGGTGTAATAGAACCTTCCAGAAGGGAGAGCATCATCACGATCATGTCCTTCTGCAGGTCCAGCAGCTCCTTCAATAACTCAATCTGACTTGAGTCCTGGGGGAGAGGAAACAAAAGCAACTTTGTGACACATCCTTCACCACATCAAAAAGGTTAGCACAGCTCTCTGTCTGGGGCCAGTCAGCTGCTAATATCCCAGCATGGCATTTGGAGAGATCAAGGCCCTCTGCGAGCGCTGGGTCCCGCTAGGTCCCAGCCATCCATCAGCACACAGCCTAATGTGATTCTGTTGGGCCCAAGCAGATGGCTGGGAGGGGCTGACTCACTTTGGGCCTCCTTTGATATGGCTCCCAGCATGCAATAATTCTGAGGAGGGACTTTGATTAGCTTAATCAAAACGCGCCCAGCCGCCCTGTCAATCCGGCCGCCTGCAAACAGCCCTGCCCCTCTGGATAACCCTGAGATAAGCTAAGACGGTGTGACGGTCCGAGAGGTTTCATTCTGATCCCACCTGGGTTATTGGCTACAAAGCACATCTAAGGCTGTGGGAGTGATGGATCACAGCCTTCAGAACCTTTCAAATTAAGGCAGGGAGAAAAGCCTGTCAACTAGACATGCTGCAGAGTACATCCCTGAGCTAAGAGAGACCTCTAGTGGCAACACAGCAGATTGTTGAACACTATCCACATTCAGTTTGATGTTGCATCACATAAATTAGATGCTATTCAATTTCATATTTGATGACATAGAATGAAAATTGAGCGGCTGGCCGAGTAAAAGTGAGATGATTAGGAAATTGTACTAAGTTGTATTACCTGTGAGAGCTTCATCTGCATATTGGCAAACACATGCAGGAATCCCACCACTGCATCCCATAGCCTGCTGTGTGCCAGACTCTGCTGGTTCCCAATACACGGGCCCTGGGGTCACAAAGAGAAGATCACTACAGTCAGGATGATTGGATCACCATGATTAACCATACAACACATTCCTGTCTGTGAAGGTTAGTTTCTTCCAACCCAAGAGTCTTATGTTACCTGTATGTACTCAGTGAGAGAGTTGAAGATCTGCTTGGCCACAGCCAGGGCTTTGGAGAAGTTCCGCTGACCAGCCTCATCCATGATATCTTTCCCAGAGTAGTACCAGTAGAAATCACTGATGGATTCCTAATATTGAATAAATAAACATGTGACACATGATAGTATAAACATACACTACACACAAAGAATATAGGGAGTAAAGTTGGGGGATAGTATTTTACCTGCAGACGGAGCAGGTAGTCCACAGTGCTGATGATGATATTTACGGTGGTCGTGTTCCCTGTTTGAGTCCGCAGGAAGTTTTGGAAGTCTGAAGAAAGAGAAAGGGGTCAAATACCAATGAATGGTTAGAGAGGCACAGGTAATGTTATACATAGTACATTGTGGGCAGTAAACACAAATAATACGGATCTCTCAGAACTAAATACACTTCTAAATACACAGGTAAGCTAGAGTACCTTAACCAGTATTGAGGTAAGGTGTTCTAGAAGTTTTGGACGTACCGTTGTTGTGTCCCTCACAGAGCAGTTGCAGAAACCTAAAGAGATCCTTAGTGAACTCATCGTTCTGCAGTACTTTGGAACCTGGACACAGGAGATGAGATTGACAACTTTCCCCTTTGGTTAGGAGGGGGCTAGAAACCAGACAACCCCCTCAGCCTGATCTAACACAAGCTTACACCATGGCTAGCATAACCTTCACTTCAATAGAAAGCTGCTGTCTAGTCCTCAAGCTCCTAGACTAGGAGACTTTGTCATGACAGTATATGCTCCCTCTATGAGACACTCATATCACCTTGACTTAATATAGAGCACATACTGTATGCAGGGAGGGATAATAGGAATAAAACTGCATGGCAGAGCTTTGTTGTTCTGTACTTCAGATACAAGCAAAGCTTTGGGAATTGTATTCTTATTCCTAATTGACTTTATCAAGTAATATTGGTTAGTAGTATCAACATAAAGAGACAGACAAGTTTCCACATAGACCACAAGCACTAACTTTGTATAGGAGGAGAGAGCGATAAGAGTCAGTTTGGGTCTGATTCTATGGATTGAACAATCTGACCAAATATCTTATTGGAGCATGCATGTGTTCCTTCAGATCAGTAGGTTATTATCACATTCCAGACAGAGGGGAGGGGGAAGGGGTGGGAGCTGGACGGAGAGCAATCAGGATGGCAGCATTGCGAAATGAGTAGAATCTAAACCATGTATTTACCCCGCTCACTCACGTTGACTGCGACCGATGAGGTAAAATATGATAAGAAGAAACAAACAAACAGAAAAAGCAGACATAAGCAAAGGAGAAGACATTGAGTTTCAATAAGAAGTAAGGAAGAAGAAGAGAGATATATCGACATCACTTTAGGTGTTGGACATACAGTAGACATGCGGTTAAGAGTCTCTGGTAGGTAGACCTACAGGTTCTGCTGCACAGTTTGGCAGGACTGGTGTTGGTGGGTGAGAAACACTACAGGACTGCAGTCACCATCACTTATGCCTGATTACATGAGGTGGGAATGAGCTGGAGTATCTATGAGAACATAGCCATTTACTGTATGCACTCCATTAGATCCAACCGCTTCTATTGTGGGTGACCTATTGTGTATAGATCTGTTTTTTATCTTGTTGACAGACAGTGCTCAGACGTCACATGACTGAGGAACATACAGTAGCACAGGTTCATGAACACAGACACAATGACATATGTGACATGGAGATGAGCTTTTTCATCACAAACATAAGAGTGAATGTGGCGCGCTAATGCTGCACCATGTATCTGTAGTAGCCCTATCACAGGCCTTCTTCTAACACAACAAAGGCATGGGCCAATCATTAGCTGGTGGGTTGGACATTGGCTGACCAATCGTAATGACAGGTGGTGTATCCTTCTGGACTGCTGTTATTGTTTGCGTATAAATATGAAGGAATAGCCTCCAGATGTAATCCTGACATGACATTACCTCCATCACAAGGTCCAGTAAGTCTCCATTAATGAATTCAGTTTCTCTATGGGCCGATTCAGAATTTACAACAAGGTGTTAATAGGAACACATTGACCACTAGGTGTAGCACAAGCAGTAAAAGCAACCCACCAAAAATCACATTAGTTGAATAATGCAATTTTAGACAGGCTTTTGTCTGTGAGCATTCACTGGTTGGAGATCAGATGACAGGCGACTTATGACCCTGTGGCTGGGTGGGAGGAAGTGGGAGGGGTCAGATGAAATCAACACGGATCCTTTAGAATTATATTTGTTATCTACTTAATATTAATATTTTATACTTGTTTAGGGTTTTAGACACTTATAACAAATCTGTATGGAGCATCATGGTTCAGCATTCGCCAATAGCACCAAGTGGACTTGACTCTCAAAAGTATGAAAATAAATTGTTGATAACACCAAAAAATTCTAAGATACGTATTTATTTAATATATCAGAACTCAAATGTCATTCCTTTCTACAGGAAAGAGAGGTTCCTGTGCATATGTCTGTCTGAGGTAGTCTAGTGTTTCTCCTCATCTTTCTCTCCTCACTTACTTGATCCTTCCTCAGTCACCATCCCAAGACCTTCTGCTTTGTTTTGCCTTTCGAATGCATTCAAATCCAGGACACTAATGAATTTGAAGGAAAGAGAGCCAACATGGTTTATGTCTTTGAACACGTATAGTTTTGCTCTGTTTGAATGTCAAACCGTCAAAGATTTGTTAGTGTGTTGTGATATCATTTTACCTGCAAGACTGCATGAGTCCTGACAAACTCTTGAAAAAGCCAGCATCTCCTTTTTCCTTCAGATAGTCAAGCATTTTCTACAAAAAAGGAAATACACAAAAGAAATTGAGCTGTACAGCGTCACTGTACATACTGAAAAAATTGATATGGACCATGAATATTCTGATATACCTGCTGAACCAGTATGTTGCCTCCGTTGAGTATAGAGATGCCCAGTTTCAAGGTAAAGGTCACCATGGGCCCAAGTGAACCTAAAGAGGATAATCAGGGATCATATTGTGTGTGTGTGGACCCACAATAATAGTAAACGAACAAAGATTTGACCAACTGGGGACATTTTGTTGGTCCCCACGAGGTCAAATGCTATTTCTAGGGGGTTTAGGGTTAAGGTTAGAATTAGTGTTAGGGTTAGGATTACGTTAAGGGTTAGGGTTAGGAGCTAGGGTTAGTTTTAGAGTTAGGAGCTAGGGGTAGGTTTAGGGTTAGGGTTAAGGTTAGGTTTTGGGTTAAGGTTAGGATTAGGGTTAGAGTAAGGGTAAGAGTACAGGTTAGGGTTAGGTTTAGGGTTAGGGAAAATAGGATTTGAATGGGACTGAATTGTGTGTCCCCACAAGGTTAGCTGTACAAGACTGTGAGTGTGTGTGTGTGTACCTTTGCTGGCGCTGATCATCTGTAACACCATCTCAGCAGCTCCTCTGTCATGCAGCCTGGCCTGCTGGTACAGAGTCTTCTGTTTCTCCATCTCTTTTTCCTAGCAGGTCAACAAACACCATGTAAACAAACACCATGTAAACAAACACAGCTCCTTACAAAACCATTGAAACTAGTCAAATCTAATATCTCGATGGGAGATCCAAAACACCTCAAATGTTTTCTCTTTTCCTTCTTCATCTTCCTCTTCTTCATCTTCTGCACAACTCTAAAGACAAAAGCTTTGGTAGTCAGATCTCTGTTGACCTCTACATGACACTAAAGACATGTATACAAAAGTAGATTCATATAGGCTTTGTACCTTTGCCATCATGTCTGCATATGCAATATACAAAGGATCGTCTTCCAAAGAACTGAATGGAAAAGCAGGATAAACATGTGTGAATTAACCTTACATAACTCAAACAAATACACTCCATAACAAACAAATCTCTCAGGTGCATGACTAAGAATAAATGTGACACAATTACTTGTGCTCGAGGGCATCGCCCTGTGTGGGGAGAAATGCTGCAGTGTTTTAGTTTAATGCGACAGTTTATAAGACAAAGGGATACACCGGCAATATTACATAGCACAGATGGAGCTAGCAGCACGATGCCAGGTGCCCAGGTGTGAGTGTGTGTGTGTGTGTGTGTGTGTGTGTGTGTGTGTGTGTGTGTGTCTGTTTACCTCCGCTCAGTGAGCGCATTGTGACTAAAATGCAATATGAGCTGATGAAGAGGGTCTGGCTGCATCTCTGCCTCCTCCTCTTCCTCCTCCTCCACCTTCAGTTGGGTCTTCTGCACAAACACCCAGCCACACATCAGAGTCCCACCCTACCCTGACACCCAATCCCCTGTCATTACAGCAGTGCCCTTTACCCTCTGAAGTGACAAAATGTGCCTACACTGAGCTGATACACATTTTAAAGATCACAATAACTTTACTTTGAATTAGTGAAATTGCAACAAATAAAGTTAAAGTTGTTCAAATTACGCTGCAACTCGCTTCAGAAATAACGATTACAAAGGCCAACCTACTGGGCAAAAACTGGTTGAATTAACGTTGTTTCCACGTAATTTCAACCCAAAAAATCAATGTGATGACATTGAATCAACGTGGAAAACTGATTGGATTTGCAAAAAGTAAGGGCTTTTTTTCACCCAACTTTTAACCTAAATCCAATGACATGGTGATTGTTTTTGTTGATTGCACGTTGAATTCACATTAGTTGACAACTCAACAAAATGTAAATCAAAACTAGACGTTGAACTGACGTCTGTGCCTAGTGGGAAGGTATCAAGCAGAAATATGGATAAGTTACCATCCATATGCAGTTACCATTGCCATTATATAAACAGTCTCCTCTGTACATCACCTTAGAGACAACAAGGTGTACTTGATCAACAGAAGCACATTGAAATTAAAGATGCAGAATGTGCAGTCAAACCCTGTCTCACCATGTTGCTTCATTACTAGTGTGATGGCCCATTGAATCACACAGACTGAAAGCATTACGGGTATGACACGCCACTCATCAGAAGACCATGCAGGCACACACACAGGGACATACACACAGCACATTTAGATGGTACAGCAGTATCAAGGTTAGCGGTGTCAAGGTGTGTGTTCAGTAGAGATACAGGAGGAAGATGGAAGTTAAGCATGACTCTCCATTAGCCTGATCCATACTCTATAATACTTTACACTAGTCTACCACTTTATCCCTATGAGCACCACAGATACTCTCCTAATGAAGAGAGGCCACCAGGAAATGATGGGGCACAAATAGTGGTAGAGGGAATACTATTCCACATCTCTTTTAGGATGTAGCCACTTTCCCTATATTTTAAATCTACCATATTTATAAAAAGGCTTATAAAGTGTTATAGAGTGTTTATAACCATTTTCTTCATTGATGTTTTGATCAATGTAGCAGGTTCTTACACAGGATGGCATGGTGTTTTTGAAGAATTTCGGAGACATCTAGAATCAAAGCTGTAAAGAAAGCAACCCTACAGGGACAGTATATCTGAATTCTTTGATTCTTCAAACGACCTGAATATGACACTATACTGTGTCCATGCTGTGACAGAAAATTTATGAAGGACACCACACCTTCCATAAATTTCACCAGTAAGCCGTAGCATCGTGGTTGGATGCTCTCTTACCCCTGTAGGAAAGGGGACAGCTCTAGAAACGGACAACGGTACAGTTACAGTACAGTCCAGCCGGCACTGACATCCAGGGTGATGTCATGCGTGCCCGCGTAGGCGTTTCAGTTGGCAAGGGACAGAGCTACACAGAGCCAGGGGCAGAACATGGATGACTGGCAGAACGCCTGCGGCGTTTGGCGGGCATTGTGCTGGCGAAGCGTTCGTGTTGTAGCACGGCCAGGTGAGGAGGGAGAGAAGAGGCTAGCCCCACAGAGAGAGCACACAGAGAGGGCTGGGCACTGGGGGGACAGGTACAGTACTTACTGCCAGGTCCTGCACTAGCTTCTCTTCAAAAGAGTACGTCTCTGTTTCTATCCATATTCTCTGATAGCCCAGGAGGAAGAGGTTAATAGAGCGATGCCTGGGGGGGGGGCAGAGGGAGATTAGGAGGGTTAGCAGGGTGGACCAGGAGGAAGAGGAAAGGAGGGGGAGATTACGTTAAGAACAGTTAATACTTGTTAGTATAGGACAGGGTTTCCCAAACTCAGTCCTGGAACCCCCTCCCACCTCCCAAGGACCACAGAGCTGATTCAAATAACCAACTCATCATTAAGCTTTGATTATTTTAATCAGCTGTGTAGTGCTAGGGCAAAAAACAGGATAGAGTTTGGGAAACCCTGGTATAGGGCACTGGCAAATCCAACTGGTCACCTTGGAAGATTGAACTGTACCCCCCCCATTTCATAACCCTGTCATGTATGCACCACTAAAAAAGTATCACACTTATTTATTCTAGCAACATCAACAGTACACTGTAATGATTAAAGCTAAATAGAATATATGGTATATAAATTACAGCAACATCAGTACAGAAACCTATAACTTAGAAGAAAAAACATTTGGTCAGAGTGAATGATTTAATATTTTAGTGATGAGTGTAGCTCACAGGCCTTTATAATAGGCGTACCAGTCAGAATGCCAGTGGGATCACTGTATGAGAGTTACAGTTATAGTACAAACCATGGCTGGGAGGAGGGGGGAGGAACAGGAGGTCACAAACATTGTCTAAGCATTACATTACCGTTAGCATGGAGAGCAGACTGTCATAGTCTGAGTTCTCATGCATTTTTTCGAGCCAATAGCGTCGGTAGGCGTTCAGGAGGTAATTATTACTTTTGTGCCTGAGGGGAGGTACAGTATAGTGATGTCATTCAGGAGAGAACAGAGAGAGGGTGAAGTAGTAGAGACAGTAGATATACTGTAAAAAGGGTGGTAAGCCACTGAATCAAAGGGTACAGAGAGAGTTATGTGATAGTATTAGAGGTGCAAGGGAAAAGTGACATTGCATCAAATGTCCTTAACATTTCTAGATTTACCCTGACTCAAAAGGCCAGTGCTTACTGATTACTCAACAATGTGATGCATGGTCACATTCCCAAAAGAACACCAATAACTAGGTGGAATTAGTCATTTGGTGCCGAGGAGCGACATCAGAGCACACATTAAAGATGGCCGCCCCCAGGTTGGGCTCCTAATTGTTTTTCTCCCCTCTGTCTCTCCTGCTGCGTCTCTGTGATTGAGTTACAGTGCAACAGGGCATGAAATTGCTAGTGTCCTTTTCTATTCCTTGATAACAGTCTGAGGCGAGACATTTGTCGTACAGATTAGGGGAGGGACGCTTCACATTAATACAGGGTCAGAGCCCAGGAAAGAGGGGTGAGACTCATGAGGCATAGAGAAAGAGATAGTGTAGGGTTGGCTTGGAAATGAGAAAGACAATACTAAACTTTACACAGCCTGCTGCCTCTCAGTACTGACATCAGCAGCTGGGGTATTCTATTCAAATATTTGACTATTCTATTGTAATATTTGTGTTTGTAAAGGAATGTGAGTATACAAAATGTAGATGGTTGTGTGATACCTGGGAAGGTTGTAGAGAGGAGCCATGCGGAAGCAGGCCACCACCGCACGCTTTCTCTGCTTGGACAGCAGCTTCTGCCAAACACACTTCTTAGACCTCAATGGCTGCTCCACCTACAATGAATAAATGAAGACAAAATAGGTAAGTTGTAATATAACATATGAAATAGGGTGCATGGTTTGGATCACAAATGTGAGTATATCATGTTGAGTAAAGATTAGAGCAGGACATAAAGCATCCAGGATATAGGACACATCTTAAGGATCTAGAATTTGGAGATATGGGGCACAGATATAGAATGTAGAAAACTGGATGTAGGCAGTAAGGGTGATGCGTGGTGCAGCCAGCCACTGACCTGCTCCAGGTGGAAGACTGCAGCTGAGATGCTCTGGACTCTGAACACTGTCCTCTCAGGGTCTGGAGGCCCCTCGTTCTTCACCATCACATCCTTATACAGGTTCAGCTGCCACCTCACTGCAGGGTCCTCTGACTGGGGGTGGGTTAGCACAGTGTAGGAGTTAGAAAACATCAATGATTTTTGATAGAGTTGCTGTTCTAGTTTTATGGATGACAATAATGCCATAATATACAGCTCACCTTCTCTTGAAGGTGCAAATTTTGCCGCACATGTTCCTTCACTTCATCATCTGTGTCTTTCTGTTGAGCAAAACAAGAAAACAATTAGATACACCGTCATCAGGTACTGTGTAGCCAGTGACACCTGATCCTCAATCAGTATGGGTCCGTGTGGGCTAGGCAGGCCCTCTCACCAGGAGGTAGCGTGTCTTGGCCAGGGAGATTAGCTCCTGGTCCCCGGGGGTGCACATGTTGAGTCCGATGGGCAGCATCTTCTTCAGGGCAGCCACGATCAGGGAGGTCTGGATGGAGTAGAACTCTCCTCGCTTCCTCTTATGCTTCCTCTCCTGGTCCTGACCCCCTGACTGATACCAGGATGGAATGACACATTCATAACTTCACCTGGCACTCAATGAAAAAATACCTGGGTTATGTCTCAAATGGCACCCTATTTTCTATATAGTTCACTACTTTTGTGTGCAAGTAGTGCACTATATAGGGAATAGGGTGCCATTTGGTAATATATCAGATGGGCCATACCATTTTTTATATAGAGCCAATGCAGTCACAATTGCTACCTTGATCTAACTGTGCTGTACTTCACTGGAGCTTATTTCACAGTGGGAGCACAGCACACTGCACACCGAACACTGAATTAAACCTATGGGTAGCAGAGGGAACTAAGGCATCTTTTCATCGCTAGCAAAATCTGCAGAGGCTGAAAATCTTTGCCCATGAAGCATTTAAAATGTAGCTATAGCCTGAAAGCAGCATTCGCCCACAGTTTGCCTCTACCCATACAGTGAGGTATTATAGAAAAAGGACTGCACTGAGAAAGGCAAATGGAAGAATCTGGCACACAGGAGACACTCATATTCAACTCAGCAAGAGAGAAAGAAACACCATTAACTGTATGGATGCACACACACACACCTTCAACCAGTGCAGGAGCTGAGTGACTAATAGAGACAGCCAGTGGGAGGCAGGAGCCACTACACACCAGCGCAGGATATCCATCACCCAGAAACACCAGTGACGTGATCATGTTATTTGTCATGGGCGTGTTCACTTTCAATAACAGAGTTGGGACGTGGCGGCCCATAAGGGAATGAGAAACGCTCGTTATGATGTCAGGCAGGACAGATGAAGGAGGGGCGATAAGCGTTAATGATTGGCTGGTATAATGTGTTAACAGCAAGGCAGGGCAGACTATTGTGGTCCCTTGTGGCACAGTTGGTAGAGCATGGCGCTTGCAACGCCAGGGTTGTGGGCTTGATTCCCACGGGGGACCAGCAGGAAAAGTATGAAAATATATGCAGTCACTACTGTAAATCGCTCTGCTAAATTACTAAAATGTGTTGGCTGCTGCTCTTTCCAGTGAATGGAGTGTAAAAGCAGACAGGATAAAAAAAAACTATCAACAAATCTATTCCCTGTCCCTGAGGTTGTGTTGTTTGGCCACGGGGGATATGAGTGTTAGGGTTGCTGGAGCAGGGAGAGAGAAAGGGCTGCCTCTGCAGAATGGAGCCCAGTAACAAGGCTCAGCTGGAATGTGCTGACAGATAGAAGCAGGAGGTTGGACTGAGGTTAGCTGGGTTAGGATGTGAACATACAGTGGGGAAAAAAAGTATTTAGTAAGCCACCAATTGTGCAAGTTCTCCCACTTAAAAAGATGAGAGAGGCCTGTCATTTTCATCATAGGTACACGTCAACTATGACAGACAAAATGAGAAGAAAAAAAATCAGAAAATCACATTGTAGGATTTTTAATGAATTTATTTGCAAATTATGATGGAAAATAAGTATTTGGTCAATAACAAAAGTTTCTCAATACTTTGTTATATACCCTTTGTTGGCAATGACACAGGTCAAACGTTTTCTGTAAGTCTTCACAAGGTTTTCACACTGTTGCTGGTATTTTGGCCCATTCCTCCATGCAGATCTCCTCTAGAGCAGTGATGTTTTGGGGCTGTCGCTGGGCAACACAGACTTTCAACTCCCTCCAAAGATGTTCTATGGGGTTGAGATCTGGAGACTGGCTAGGCCACTCCAGGACCTTGAAATGCTTCTTACGAAGCCACTCCGTTGCCCGGGCGGTGTGTTTGGGATCATTGTCATGCTGAAAGACCCAGCCACGTTTCATCTTCAATGCCCTTGCTGATGGAAGGAGGTTTTCACTCAAAATCTCATGATACATGGCTCCATTCATTCTTTCCTTTACACGGATCAGTCGTCCTGGTCCCTTTGCAGAAAAACAGCCCAAAAGCATGATGTTTCCACCCCCATGCTTCACAGTAGGTATGGTGTTCTTTGGATGCAACTCAGCATTCTTTGTCCTCCAAACACGATGAGTTGAGTTTTTACCAAAAAGTTATATTTTGGTTTCAGCTGACCATATGACATTCTCCCAATCCTCTTCTGGATCATCCAAATGCACTCTAGCAAACTTCAGACGGGCCTGGACATGTACTGGCTTAAGCAGGGGGACACGTCTGGCACTGCAGGATTTGAGTCCCTGGTGGTGTAGTGTGTTACTGATGGTAGGCTTTGTTACTTTGGTCCCAGCTCTCTGCAGGTCATTCACTAGGTCCCCCCGTGTGGTTCTGGGATTTTTGCTCACCGTTCTTGTGATCATTTTGACCCCACGGGGTGAGATCTTGCGTGGAGCCCCAGATCGAGGGAGATTATCAGTGGTCTTGTATGTCTTCCATTTCCTAATAATTGCTCCCACAGTTGATTTCTTCAAACCAAGCTGCTTACCTATTGCAGATTCAGTCTTCCCAGCCTGGTGCAGGTCTACAATTTTGTTTCTGGTGTCCTTTGACAGCTCTTTGGTCTTGGCCATAGTGGAGTTTGGAGTGTGACTGTTTGAGGTTGTGGACAGGTGTCTTTTATACTGATAACAAGTTCAAACAGGTGCCATTAATACAGGTAACGAGTGGAGGACAGAGGAGCCTCTTAAAGAAGAGGTTACAGGTCTGTGAGAGCCAGAAATCTTGCTTGTTTTGTAGGTGACCAAATACTTATTTTCCACCATAATTTGCAAATAAATTCATTAAAAATCATACAATGTGATTTTCTGGAAAAACAATCTGTTTACTCAATCTGTCTGTCATAGTTGATGTGTACCTATGATGAAAATTACAGGCCTCTCTCATCTTTTTAAGTGGGAGAACTTGCACAATTAGTGGCTGACTAAATACTTTTTTTCCCCACTGTACATGACCACAGGGGGTGCAGACTGCTCCAAGACCTAGTATAGAGTAGAGCTCTCCAGCAGTGGAAATAAGGAGAATATGCTGTACTATTTTGAAAGCAGCCACATATTAATAAGCCCTACCTTTGACATCTTCGTCTTGCTATCACCAGTCAGGAAAGACAGGTTGTTGATTTCATTCTGAACCACAAAGTTCTGCTCTTCCCTTTTGAAGTTCTGAGGATAGAACAATACCAATGTACATGATGTAGACACCTTCTGCTTGGTTCATTTCTCAATCTAAATGTCCTATCTATTGTAATTGTTAGTTTGTCCATTGTTGATAAGGAGAAATCGTACATGTGATTTGCACCAGAGGATGAAGATCTCAGCCACCATTCTGAAGAGTTCATTGGAGTCAGCGTCTGGTTCTTTCAGCCACCTGGACCTGCAGGAGAAAGGAGAGAGAAGGGATTATTATGTATTATATATAATATACACTCACCGGCCAGTTTATTAGGTACAGCCATCTAGTACCAGGTCAGACCCCCCTTTGCCTCCAGAACAGCCTGAATTCTTCAGGCATGGATTCTACAAGTCGGAAACGTTCCACAGGGATGTTGGTCCATGCTGAGGCGATGGCATCAGGCAGGATGTACCGTTGTAACCAGGCAGGATGGGTCCATGGACTCATGCTGCCTACGCCAAATCCTGACTCTGCCATCATCATGACGCAACAGGAACCGGGATTCGTTGGACCAGGTGATGTTTTTCCACTCCTCAATTGTCTAGTGTTGGTGATCGCACGCCCACTGGAGCCTCTTCTTGTTTTTAGCTGATAGGAGTGGAACTTGGTGTGGTCGTCTGCTGCAATAGCTCATCCGTGACAAGGATCGACGAGTTGTGTCATTCTGCACACCACTGCACCGTTATTTGTGTGCGTTATTTGTGTGTTTGTGGCCGGCCTGTTAGCTTGTACGATTCCCAGGAACAAATAACTTTCTTCTGAAACTCGTCAGTCTATTCTTGTTCTGAGAAATGAAGGCTATTCCATGCGAGAAATTGCCAAGAAACTGAAGATCTCAACGCTGTGTACTACTCCCTTTACAGAACAGTGCAAACTGGCTCTAACCAGAATAGAAAGAGGAGTGAGAGGCCCCGGTGCACAACTGAGCAAAAAAGGACAAATACATGAGTGTCTAGTTTGAGAAACAGGCGCCTCACAGGTCCTCAACTGGCAGGTTCATTAAATAGTACCCGAAAAACACCAGTCTCAACGTCAACAGTGAAGAGGCGACTTCGGGATGCTGACCTTCTAGGCAGAGTTGCAAAGAAAAAGCAATATCTCAGACTGCCCATCTTAAAATTTTATTTTTATTGTCCCGTCTGAGATATGGCTAGATCTTCAGTTTCTTGGCAATTTCTCGCATGGAATAGCCTTCATTTCTCAGAACAAGAATAGACTGACGAGTTTCAGAAGAAAGTTATTTGTTTCTGGCCATTTTGAGCCTGTAATTGAACCCACAATTGCTGATGCTCCAGATACTCAACTAGTCTCAAGAAGGCCAGTTTTATTGCTTCTTTAATCAGCACAACAGTTTTCAGCTGTGCTAACATAATTGCAAAAGGGTTTTCTAATGATTAATTAGCCTTTTAAAATGATAAACTTGGATTAGCAAACAACGTGCCATTGGAACACAGGACTGATGGTTGCTGATAATGGGCCTCTGTACGCCTATGTAGATATTCCATTAAAAATCAGCCGTTTCCAGCTACAATAGCCATTTACAACATTAACAATGTCTACACTGTATTTCTGATCAATTTGATGTTATTTTAATGGACCAAAAAAATTATTTTCTTTCTAAAACAAGGAAATGTCTAAGTGACCCCAAACTTTTGAACGGTAGTGTATATATATAATATGTTATGAGAGATGAACAAACATTATATCAATATAATATCCTCTGCTCCACAGCCTTGCCCCCAAACCAGAGTAGTCTTGTATTACAATAGGTCCTACGGTACTGATGAACCACAACCACATCCTCCCATTTCACTCCACTGTTCAGCGGGCTCACCTGTTGTTGTCTACGTAATGGATGAGCATCGGGTAGAAGGCGTAGAGGTCTCTGCAGAGCACGGCAAACTCATCCAGGATGAGGAGCTCAGCCTCCTGGGTGTCTCCCTTACTGTCAGCCTTCAGTAGCTCCTCCTCCATCACCACCTTCACTGTCTTCTTCTTCAGCTTCTCCAGCGTAGGCAGGAAATGACTCTTCAACAGAACAGCCCTGGCCTTACTGATGATGGGCTGGGCGTACACTGCACACACAGAAGTCATAGTGAGACACACATTGTTAGTCGTTATTATAGAAAAAAAATAAAAAATAAAAAAAAGCACTCGTGCTAGGAATGCAAAAGACAATCTTGTCAGTCTAAGGTTCATCTGATCAGTACTGTATACAAATATGGAAATAGTTTTTCCCTCAAAAGTAGTATATTTCCTAAAGCTTCAACCCACTGTGACAGACTACTGTACACTCCCGCACAGTAATGCAACCCAACTAACCTGCGATCCTCTTCATCCAGGAGGCCTCGTCGATGCCCAGGTTGCTGTTGAGGATCTTCAGGATGTTTCCTAGGATGAGGCTGAGGTGTTCTGAGGTGACGGTGGTGGAGAACACACTGCCCCCAAATCTGCCCCCGCTGTATGGAGACGCCTGGTTCTCTGGGCCCTTCTCCCACCAGTAGGACAGGTAGTTACACAGCATGGGCAGCACCACCTCGATGACGTGGGGCATCTCTGTGTAGCGCGCCCCAGACTCAGACATGTCGTTGATGTCCGTCATCAGGACGTCTAGACGAGGCATCTCCGGACACATCTCCTCCACCGCCTCTGGCATGCTTAGGACTACACAAACACAACACAACCACAAACACACCACAAACACAACACAAATTATAAGCAAACAACCATTTAATGCAGTATTATGGTATACAGCATCATAATAGTGTGTAACTCACTGGCGCGTTCGCGGGCGGTCTTGGTGTTGAACACAGAGCAGGGGTTGTGTTTGTTGAGCAGTGGCTCCAGGAAGGCAACAGGCATGGCACCTGCCAGGGTGGCCAGACACTCCCCCAGGGCCGGCAGCTGCCTGCAGGGGAGAGGAAGAGACAGACACACAAATCACAGCCATATACTATCTGTGATGTGATATCAGTCTCATAGCAATATGTAAATAATAGTACCTTTCAACATAGATGTTTTTTCCAGTCCCGAGCGCATAGAGGCTGGTCAGGATACGATAGCAGGACACTTGGACATCATCCACTGAAAACACAAAGTAGAAAGCGTGCTTACATTGATATGCACAGCATCAGTGACATGATTTAAAGCACACTCCACTCCTCCTATCTCCTATATCTGTAGGTCTGGCTGTGGTCACTCACAGAGCAGGTCCACTCCAAAGTGGTGCTGGGTGATATGTTCAAACAGGGCAGTGAGGATGGGTAGCAGGGCCACCGTGGTGTAGTTAATGTTCTGGGACACGCCCTTCATCTGTGAGCGGGAGTGGGTGAACTTCCCCAGCTTCAGGTTCTCAAGGGTCTTCTCCAGGTCCTCTGCTGCGTTCTCAAAGAACGTCCTTAACCCCGCCTTCACCAGCTCTGAGCCAGACTTCATCACCGTCCTGTAGGAGGAGAGGAGGGAAGGGGTTAATAGTGATGGAGGAGAATGTAGTCTGTCATTGTTGCTATTTTTGAACACAATAACCACACAATGTCCCCATGTAGGATATTAAAGTTATCGTATTTGAGAACAATCATTTCCATATGATAGAAGAGTTCCCAAAGGACAGCTTCATTTTTATAGAGAAGTGCCAGCTATACTACAGAGAGCTCCCAAGGGATTCTAGTATTATCATGTGACTGAGATATGAGCTCCCATCTGACCATGAATATTTATAGCGCATGATTATTCAAGGGAAGGTTGTCAGTGTAGGTATGTGCAGACATATTACCCCCCCTACATTAAGCAGATTAGATGAGTCAATATTTTGTAAAGTATATTGTGACTCGTAATGCTTTTTGATGCTGTGATGTGGGAGGTGAAAGACAAAGCCTATGGGCAAGTACAGTATAGTAACTACATCCTCAGTATCAACATCATGTTTAATGCATTGCTATTGTAACCTCATTTTTTAGAACTGTTGCCTCAAACAACACATCGTTTCTGAAGAACACTAGGAGCCCAGAGCTAGCTACAGTACATGCTGTCTATGCATGCTGAGTGTACTTGTATAAATGCCAGCGGGAGTCTTTTCTCTTAATGTCAATGATTCCAAGATGACATGAATAACAAAAACTGGTGAGTAGAAACATGGTGTCTAAGTAATGTAATGTTGTATAAGCTAGACATGAGGTGGCTTCTATTCCAATGACATGTACTGTAAAATTGCTACGTAACAGACCTCTTCCAAACCTTTGATTTAATTTCAAACTCTGTGGACGTATATTGTGACATAGGACTATAGGACTGAGCTCCACCCACCTGGTGTCCAGTGTGTGGGCCAGGATGTGGAGACAGCTCACCATGGTGGTGGAGTCACTCCCTACAGGGGAACACAGTACAGCGATTAGCACACATATCACACACTAAGTCATTCACAAAAGTAATACAAAAAGCAGAGAATCAGCTCCTTACCAAATAGGGAAATCCTGTGTCTGACAAGAGCTGCCAGTTTACAGAACAGGCTGGAAAAGAGAGAAAGAAAGAAAGATAGAAAGAAAGAAAGAAAGAAAAAAGAAAGAAAGAAAGCAGGGAGGTTAAAGGGTAAGAGGAGGAAAAGATGACTAGATGAAGGGAGTATTCAGAGAAGAGTAATAAGTAAGTAGCATACACAGGTAGTGAGAAAGTGTAACTCTGCAGGGTAGTGAGATGGTAGTGTACCGACCTGGTGACCATCTCCTTCTCCTTATTAGATGCATAGCCGCTGCTGCTCAGGTTCTTACTGGGAGAAGACAGGAAGTAGAGACAGTGGTTCTTGAAGTACTGGTCTATCAGAGGGAGGAGGACCTAAAGGCAAAGGGGAAAAAAACATTTAGGAGATGTGTGAGAATCTTTGTGCAATCTGTATTTAAATGTTCATTTGTTTCACACAGATTTGCAATATTCTCACTTTGGCGAAAAACTTTATTTCTTGTTCATGAGGTGACTTGTCTGTCTTACCACTGGTAGCTATGGCCTCTGAAATGACAAGGTCAAAGGTCAATAAAGAGAAGACTGAGGCAGCACTGTCCATAACAGAGAAAAGGTAGAGGAGCATTCAAAGACATGGATATGAATGTTAAGCAGGCTCTTACCAAGGTGGGCGATGAACTCCTGGGCTGAGTTCACATACTTGAGGAGCTTCTTGAGGAACTTGTAGGCAAACCTCTTCTCCATGGAGGAAGAGTCCTGCTCCATGTCCTTCAGACCTCTACAACACAGAGGGAAGGGACAGATGAAGTGTCATTCTGTCACTCCAACGTACATCAATGTCTTCAGTCTTGACTGAAGGTGTCTTTAGTCTTCACACCCACACCCACACATGCAAACACACAGACGCACACACTTACACACACACTCACTGACCTGGTGATAGCATAGCCGTTGATCTGTAGGAAGCGGAACAGGTCCTGGGCCTTCTCTTTGTCCCTGGCCTTCTCTTTGGCAGTCAGGGTGTCATAGGGCACCAGCAGAGGGTGAGTTGCCCCACCTGGAACCACAAACAACAACACTGAAACAAAGAGAACAAACAAATTTACTCTGACTACATTCCTCTGGCTCCTCCATCTCACAGGGAGTGAGGAGTATTATAGAACCACCTCTAATTCCAAGGTCGTTCTTTTTCTTCTTAGCCCAGATGTTGTGATAATTCTCAGCCACAACCTCCACCATGCCCTTGATCCAAAGAGCAAAGAGGACATCTGTTAATTAAATAACATACTCACAGCCTAGTCAGAAACAAAATAGTTATTTACAGCTACAAAATAACAGCTGTGAGGTTCACTCACCTGTAACTCTCTAGACAGAACCACATCGCTGGTGTCTATTGGGGTCGGGTTGAAACCGTTACCCTGCCAAAATACAACATGAAAAACGAGTTAGAAATCAAAACAAACATTGAACATATGACTCCGCAGTCCTGGTATATACAGTGAGGGAAAAAAATATTTGATCCCCTGCTGATTTTGTACATTTGCCCACTGACAAAGAAATGATCAGTCTATAATTTTAATGGTAGGTTTATTTGAACAGTGAGAGACAGAATAACAACAAAAGAATCCAGATATACGCATGTCAAAAATGTTATAATTTTTTTTTTGCATTTTAATGAGGGAAGTAAGTATTTGACCCCCTCTCAATCAGAAAGATTTCTGGCTCCCAGGTGTCTTTTATACAGGTAACGAGCTGAGATTAGGAGCACACTCTTAAAGGGAGTGCTCCTAATCTCAGTTTGTTACCTGTATAAAAGACACCTGTCCACAGAATCAATCAATCAATCAGATTCCAAACTCTCCACCATGGCCAAGACCAAAGAGCTCTCCAAGGATGTCAGGGACAAGATTGTAGACTTACACAAGGCTGGAATGGGCTACAAGACCATCGCCAAGCAGCTTGGTGAGAAGGTGACAACAGTTGGTGCGATTATTCGCAAATGGAAGAAACACAAAATAACTGTCAATCTCCCTCGGCCTGGGACTCCATGCAAGATCTCACCTCGTGGAGTTGCAATGATCATGAGAACGGTGAGGAATCAGCCCAGAACTACACGGGAGGATCTTGTCAATGATTTCGAGGCAGCTGGGACCATAATCACCAAGAAAACAATTGGTAACATACTACGCCATGAAGGACTGAAATTCTGCAGCGCCCGCAAGGTCCCCCTGCTCAAGAAAGCACATATACAGGGCCGTCTGAAGTTTGCCAATGAACATCTGAATGATTCAGAGGAGAAATGGGTGAAAGTGTTGTGGTCAGATGAGACCAAAATCGAGCTCTTTGGCATCAACTCAACTGGCCGTGTTTGGAGATGGAGGAATGCTGCCTTTGACCCCAAGAACACCACCCCCACCGTCAAAGATGGAGGTGGAAACATTATGCTTTGGGGGTGTTTTTCTGCTAAGGGGACAGGACAACTTCACCGCATCAAAGGGACGATGGACGGGGCCATGTACCGTAAAATCTTGGGTGAGAACCTCCTTCCCTCAGCCAGGGCATTGAAAATGGGTCGTGGATGGGTATTCCAGCATGACAATGACCCAAAACACACGGCCAAGGCAACAAAGGAGTGGCTCAAGAAGAAGCACATTAAGGTCCTGGAGTGGCCTAGCCAGTCTCCAGACCTTAATCCCATAGAAAATCTGTGGAGGGAGCTGAAGGTTCGAGTTACCAAACGTCAGGCTCGAAACCTTAATGACTTGGAGAAGATCTGCAAAGAGGAGTGGGACAAAATCCCTCCTGAGATGTGTGCAAACCTGGTGGCCAACTACAAGAAACGTCTGTCCTCTGTGATTGCCAACAAGGGTTTTGCCACCAAGTACTAAGTCATGTTTTGCAGAGGGGTCAAATACTTATTTCCCTCATTAAAATGCAAATCAATTTATAACATTTTTGACATGCGTTTTTCTGGATTTTTTTGTTGTTATTCTGTCTCTCACTGTTCAAATAAACCTACCATTAAAATTATAGACTGATCATGTCTTTGTCAGTGGGCAAACGTACAAAATCAGCAGGGGATCAAATACGTTTTTTCCCTCACTGTACAGCACTAGGAGGAGTGGGCTATCAAACTGAGTACCTGAGAGGAGGACTGGGAGATCTTGCGCATCTTCTCACTTTCCCGTAGGGACATGGTCTCTCCATCCTTGGTCCTGTCAATGTTCCAGCCCATAGCCAGCATGCTCTTCAGAGTCTCCCTTCCCGGCAACCTGTAGATCTCCTTCTCCTGAGGACCACAGGAGTCCACACAGCACACAAACACGGATACACACACCAAGAGTTAGCAAGAGATACAATCAGTTAGGAAGTCACTAGTGCTCACATTAGTGCATACTGTAGTTGAAATTCGAATCCTATGTTGTGTAATGCTGCAATGAACTATACCTTCTCTGTGAGGCCTTTGTAGGTCCTGAGCTGAGGGTGAGTCTTGGCCTTCTCATCTATACAGTCCCCGTATTTCCATCCCAACATCACCTGAAGTGCACAGACAAGTATGACCCTTCTACAGAGCTGATATTACATTTTACCAGCTAGTTCTTCAACCAAAATAAAAGCAAATAGGATAGAGAGTAAGCAACCCTGAAACCAGCCTCCTAGTATTTCTTCCAAGAGAGTACTGAAAAGGCTTTATAAAATACAGTGCAAAAACATTTTATTCTTAATCTTTATGCCCTGTAATAAAGAATGGATTCCAGGTGTCATTTTGCAGCATCGAATACACATTTCCCTGGCAGAGGAGCTCATCTTTGGCCTACCTTCTCTGCTGACCATTTGTCATGGGAATGCTCAGCATATTTGTTGGCAACATGTTCCAGTTTCTCTGGAAGAGATATGCTGTAAAGACAGAGTCAAACTTACTTACTGCAGGTATAAATCTAGAGCATCCAAAATAATGCATGCTGGAGTAAAGCATATGTAAATGCACAGTGATAAAGTATATAAAAGCACTGCGCATTACATCAAATAAATGGTGTGCATAGTTTCTACATGGCACCTATAACAAGCTATTCAATTACAAGTCAGAGTGGTATCACTTAATTTAAAGTGTCCTTAATTTGCTCTGACAGTCACCCCGTACTTTAGTCTCTGATTGCCACTCACTTAGCTGTGCTGATGGGTTTGGGGTCAAAGTTGCCCTGAGCGTCCACAGACACAGGCTTCTCCAGGGTGGTGCTGATGGTGGAGTCTATGTAGTCAGGCGGTAAGGCCCCAGATATGGCACTCAGACAGGGCATGGCCATCTTAAAGAGATCTGCATCGTACTTCTGCAGGGAGACAGTGTGTGATTACTGAACTATCAGAGAAACCTCCATTGAGGTCTCAATAAGGCTAATCTAGTGACTAGAGACTGCAGGAATGGCTAGGGGATAAGAGTGATGCTTAATGCAGAGTCGTCCCAGTTACAGAGAGCAGATCCAGAGATCGATGATGTTCTCAGCCTGGGCTCTCTCTCACCAGCTTCACTTTCATGTCCAGACATTTACATAAACTAGAGGACCATACAAGCTGAACCATCATTAATTGAATGTTCATATTCATATCTACTTTGATTCAGACAATTGAAATGCAAAACAAGGAAAGGAAAGGCAATGAGACACTCTTACAGAGAAAATTCAATAGGATACTAATGCTCAATGTCGAAAATGTGGTACAAGATTACTAAAGGTTATGACCTATTGGCCTGAACATGTATCCGCGTGGTTAGCACTTCCTGATCAAAGATCAGTGCAGTCCTGGTTTGATTGGCTCATTATCAGCCAACTAGGAGCCCTGTTTGGAGCCCTGACGTTCTCCTGCGTCTGGGTGCTGTGTTAGAGGTGACCTTGTCATACCCTCTGTGAGAGCGAATCCAAGACACCCCAGAATATCTTCTTTGTGAGGAGCAGCTCCTCATCTGAGGCCATGCCGTAGCTGCCCCAGCCTGACGGCAGACAGTAGTACTTCCAGCTCTGCTCATAGTGGTTGGTCAGGAGCTGTGGAGGACACACAGGACCAAGGGTCAGTCCATTAGACTTAGTGGGAGGATATACGTACACTCTGCTGTGAGCTACACTGTAAGACAGGCAAACAGACGCGTTAGTAACTGGTGTACTGAAAGACAGCTCCCTGGCACCGAGCCAAACATCTCAAGTAGGATCTCAAGCTGATGATACGTCATGCAAAATTAATTCTCACTAGCTCAGCATAAAAACAGACAAGAGCCATGTATTTGTTACTTCTAGGTTAGACTACTGCAATGCTCTATTTTCCGGCTACCCGGATAAAGCACTAAATAAACTTCAGTTAGTGCTAAATACGGCTGCTAGAATCCTGACTAGAACCAAGAAATTTGATCATATTACTCCAGTGCTAGCTTCCCTACACTGGCTTCCTGTTAAGGCAAGGGCTGATTTCAAGGTTTTACTGTTAACCTATAAAGCGTTACATGGGCTTGCTCCTACCTATCTTTCCGAGTTGGTCCTGCCGTACATACCAATACGTACGCTACGGTCACAAGACGCAGGCCTCCTAATTGTCCCTAGAATTTCTAAGCAAACAGCGGGAGGCAGGGCTTTCTCCTATAGATCTCCATTTTTATGGAACAGTCTGCCTACCCATGTGAGAGACGCAGACTCGGTCTCAACCTTTAAGTCTTTACTGAAGACTTATCTCTTCAGTAGGTCATATGATTGAGTGTAGTCTGGCCCAGGAGTGTGAAGGTGAACGGAAAGGCTCTGGAGCAACCAACAGCCCTTGCTGTCTCTGCCAGGCCGGTTCCCCTCTCCACTGGGGTTCTCTGCCTCTAGCCCTGTTGCAGGGGCTGAGTCACTGGCTTGCTGGTGCTCTTTCATGCCGTCCCTGGGAGGGGTGCGTCACTTGAGTGGGTTGAGTTACTGACGTGATCTTCCTGTCTGGGTTGGCGCCCCCCCTTGGTTTGTGCTGTGGTGGAGACCTCTGTGGGCTATACTCGGCCTTGTCTCAGGATTGTAAGTTGGTGGTTGAGGATATCCCTCTAGTGGTGCGGGGGCTGTGCTTTGGCAGAGTGGGTGGGGTTATATCCTTCCTGTTTGGCCCTGTCCGGGGTTTCTTCGGATGGGGCCACAGTGTCTCCGGACCGCTCCTGTCTCAGCCTCCAGTATTTATGCTGCAGTAGTTTATGTGTCGGGGGGCTGGGGTTAGTTGGTTATACCTGGAGTACTTCTCCTGTCTTATCCAGTGTCCTGTGTGAATTTAAGTATGCTCTCTCTAATTCTCTCGTTCTCTCTTTCTCTCTGAGAACCTGAGCCCTAGGACCATACGTCAGGACTACCGGGCATGATGACACCTTGCTGTCCCCAGTCCGCCTGGCCTTGCTGCTATTCCAGTTTCAACTGTTCTGCCTGCGGTTACGAAACCCCTACCTGTCCCAGACCTGCTGTTTTCAACTCCTAATGATCGGCTATGAAAAGCCAACTGAGAGACCTGAGCCCTAGGACCATACGTCGGGACTACCGGCCGTGGTGACTCCTTGCTGTCCCCAGTCCGCCTGGCCTTGCTGCTATTCCAGTTTCAACTGTTCTGCCTGCGGTTATGGAACCCCTACCTGTCCCAGACCTGCTGTTTTCAACTCTTAATGATCGGCTATGAAAAGCCAACTGAGATTTATTCCTGATTATTATTTGACCATGCTTGTCACTTATGAACATTTTTGAACATCTTGGCATGGTTCTGTTATAATCTTCACCCGGCACAGCCAGAAGAGGACTGGCCACCCCTCATAGCCTGGTTCCTCTCTAGGTTTCTTCCTAGGTTTTCGCCTTTCTAGGGAGTTTTTCCTAGCCACCGTGCTTCTACACCTGCATTACTAGCTGTTTGGGGTTTTAGGCTGGGTTTCTGTACAGCACTTCGAGATATTAGCTGATGTAAGAAGGGCTATATAAAATAAAATTGATTGATTGATGTGTGTGGAGGCAGAATCAACTGTGTTCAGTCTTCCACAGGCAGGCTGCTATTATTACTACAGTCTCTCTAGAGGGCAAACACTGACAGAGAGGAGCAGTGAAGTCAACACGGTTCAATTCAATTCTTCCAGGCTGCTCTCTGCTCTCCGATGCTCGGCTGTTGTATTAAAAACAGCACAACTGCCAACATCTGCTTAATAATGGGAACAACATCATTAATAGGAGAGAGATGCAGAGTGAGAGGCAGAGTGAGAGACAGGCTGTATGCTTGATAAACAGGATAGAGCGCTAATAACTTCAGGCAGGCCCTCGTACTCCTGAACCAGAGCCTGGTGAGGGCAAAGAGAGGGAGAGCAGCAGGAGGGAAGAGAAAGAGAAAGAGAGAAGGAGAGGGAAAGAGAGGAGACATACCCTGAGAGGCATCTTGCAGTACTCCGTCAGCAAGGGCACGTCAAAGACGAGGCGTCGCAGGAGCTGCTGCAGCATGGAGGGACGCAGGTACCTGCAGACAGAGGAGGGCCAGACCAGGGAGGGAACAGGTCAGAGAGACATCACCCAGAATAATACTCTATCTGTTTAGCTTAAGTGTTTCTATGGCCACACATTGAGCTTATTGTTTCCTAAAGGGGTGCTACTCTACATAGTGGAACACCTTACCTGCAGACAGCCAGCAGACACTCCTCGATAGCGTCTCTCTGGGCCTTGGTGAGCGAGCGGCCCTTGGACAGCCTGTAGATGGTGTGCAGCGTGGAGTCGATGAGCGCGGCGTAGTGCTCTGTGCCAGCGAAGTGGGGGGCACAGCGGGTGAGCAGGGGAAGCATGGCAGAGCCGATGTACCTGTTCATGGCCAGAGCCGTCTCTGTGGTGCTAAGTACCTCCTACAGGGGAGGGGTCAGAGGGTACAATACACCTGTTATAAAGCAGCTTTCAATACACTAACTCCCTCTCACACACAAGCCCTTAAATACACAGCATCCACTCCACTCAACTCCCACATCCTTGAATACCTCAACCCACTTGTCTGGTAAACAATGAACTAGATGGCAAAACAAACAACGTGATGCCTTAGCCTAATTTGTGGTCTTCCACATCTCCCACCTCTCAGCTGAGGGTGAGCCCACCACCTACCGTGTCCAGAGAAGCAGAGGCTCGCAGGTCTGGCAGGAAGCCCACTTCCAGCAGGTGTAGTAGGAAGCTTTGGTCCTCGATACCATAGACCCGGTCCAGGAACAGCACCATGGGGGCCTTGTGGTCCGGGCAGAAACTGGCCGCCATATCAGGCTCTGTCACAGTGCCGTCTGTGGTGGAGATAGAGAGGTGGAGAAAGAGAAAAGAGGATATTAAAAAATGATGAGATACACAAAGCAGGAAAACTAAATAAGAATATGGAGGAGGTGTGTCTCCGTGTAAATATGACGATGTGTTTTATATATGTTTTTCTTGCAGTATTCACACAGTTGGAGAGCTACCTATACATTACAGCAAGTCTCTTCTGTTTAAGAAAGCCATATGTATTCATTAGCAGCACTGCAGCTTGTGAGATGGTTTCTGGGGAGGGAGACACGGCTGAGTGATTTAGTTCCCACTGGTCACAGACGTCAACTCAACATCTATTCCACCTTGGTTCAACGTCATTTCATTGAAATGATGTGGAAACAACGTTGGTTCAACCAGTGTGTGGCCAGTAGGTTGTTGGCCAGCCGACAGCTCTCGTTGTGTGGCGGCTCGGAGCATTGCCATGCTTATATAGAGCAATCAATAGAGAAAAATACCCAGCAACAGAAATGAGAGGGAGATGGTGGGGAGGATAGCAGAGCAGGCAAACTCAAAGCCGTGGGAGGTAGAAAGACATGGCTGATTAAAAACACATGAACTGTGAGCTGGGATCAACAGCACTTCAGCACCACCATTTAAACTATTGGGTTTCAAACTTTATTATGTATAACTCAACCAATTTGATTTGTTTTTAGATTTTGTAGAGTAAAGTGTGAAAGCCAGCAGATGGGCCATGATGGCTGAGTGATTTGGGATGTTATTGTGTGCTGTTGTTTTGTGCTGTTGTTTTGTGCTGTTGTTTTGTGCTGTTGTGTGTGCTGTTGTTTTGTTCTGTTGTGTGTGCTGTTGTGTGTGCTGTGTGCTGTTGTGTGTTATGAGAGCTGGGTAGGAACTGGGCAGTCCTCTACCTTTGTGGATGACGGGCATTTTGAGGGCTATGCTGATGATGCCCACCAGGTCTTCAGTGGGCACTAGGGAGCGCAGGATGGCACGGATACGCAGGGCCTCCCCTTTCCCCTTGTTAATCAACTGAGGGAGGAGGACAAGGACATTAGTCCTATTGTTGGAGTACATACATTCATTCAACCTTTACTTATCCAGGTGAGTCAAAGCGAACAGATGCTGAGATGTTTCGAATGCAAATGAACTGTGCCTCTCAGAGTAGGTTAGAGTTCATATGATCTGTGATGGGACCATCAGCTAAACTCACGTGCATCTCTGGGGCACAGCGTCCCAATAAGTCGATGAGAGCAGAGTAGAAGGACATGATGGCATTTCCCATGTGAACCACCTCTTCCTCCTCATCATCCTCAGCAGACCTGCCCACAACAAACACAGGAGGGGGAGTGAGAAGGTCTTATGGGTCTTGTCTTGCTATCTTAACTAACTGCTGATGATCTTACAGGGTTTACTTCGCTATGTACTATTAGCTCTAACCAGCTAGCACATTTGGTTCCTTGGAAGTTGTGGGAACGTACGTTTTTGGTTTCCCATTGGTTCTGGGAACGAAGCCATACGTTTCCTGACCGGTAATATGGAACGTTTTTTAAACGTTCTGAGAACAGAAGTGAAAATGTTGCCTGTTCTTGGAACGTAAATTTTTAGGTTGCAGGGAGGTTCTGAGAACGTTTTACTATGGTTCCCTGAAAGTTGTATTAGTATTCTGAGATTGGAAATTCTAGGTTATTAAATACTTTTCATAACACTGCTGGCTTAGGTTAACTGTTTTGAACGCCAAGCACAGATAAGACACATGTAAATTCATCTGCTTAGGCATTAATCATGCAAATACATTTTATTTTTTTGTGGCATGGTGTCAGTGAGATTCAAACCTATGATCCTCTGTTCTCTATCCATGCAATTAGTCCACTGCGCCACCAGGACAGCGTTAGCATGCCATGAATTTTTTACTCATACAAAGCTGTTCATTTTAGTCTATTCAAACAGACCCCATTTCAAATGAAACAAGCACTCATTAAGATCAGGTGTGGCCAATTAATGGACGCGGCCAACACACCTGAACACACTTAACAAGATAGTGGATAGAGAACAGAATGTATATGTTAAATAAATAACATTCTTAGAATGTTCTTTGAATGATACAGTTTTTTGTGGTTTTATGGAAAGCTTTCTTAATGTTCTGAGAACATTACTTTAAATAGAACCATGAGGAAACCTGCAGAAAACTTTATGCTGAAGTACTGAAATGCCCACAGAAGAATGTTGTTTCTTAATGTTTTCTGAACGTTCTGAGAACATGACTTTAAATAGAACCATGAGTAAACCTTTAGAAAACATTATGCTGAAGTACTGAAATTCCCATCTAAGAAACGTTATGTGCTAGCTGGGTATCCTGCACCATTCCCAGAATGTTCTGGGAAGGTTGTACGCAATTTAACCATAGGACAACCACGCTCTCACCAAGCTCTAGGAAACATATGGTTTTCAGAACGTTATGTGCTAGCTGGGTATGCTGTTAGCTCTTGCTCTATAGCTATGGCAGGTACAGTATGTATCTTACACGTCATAGCTGACCCCCTGGCCAGAGGAGGGTAGGTCCAGAGCAGGGTTCTCAGAGATCTTGATGGCCTCCTTCATGGCTGCTAGCAGCCCGTTACCCCCCTCTCCTCTCAGGGCCGGGCCAAAACACTCCGGACGTCTGATCAGTAGCTTCACCACCACACTGGAGTTCTCCTCCACACTCTCACCTGGAACACACAAACACACAGACACACACACCAGGTTAACAAAACAAATATATCAGTGCTAAACTGCATTAGCACATCGACATTGACATCGACACAAGATGCACAGAAAAATGCATAGGACGAAAAACACACACATATATCAACAACTCTGACATAAACAAAATACTCCCTCGGGCTCCCAAACACCTCAGAGGTGAACAGCGTCAGATATAAACCTCATCTAGTGAGTGCTTGCCAATGTATCGCTACTTTTTTTTGGTCCATCACTGTCAGGAAGCAAATTAATGGCTGCCCTGCTCGTTCAGCCAGGAGCAGTTTCCAATATCTTTAGTGAGAGCCTGTTCCTCCACTGAGCTCTACTGGTGCTGAGGTTGTAGCTCCCAGATACTAACCTCCTCAGGCAGTCTAGCCTGCTCTGCAGCATACAGACAGACAGGCCCTCTCTAACCCTGCCCACACCTGGTGTGGAAGGCACAGTACAGCACAAGCCCCATTCTCCACTTTACCCTACAGAGACTAAGGTTCAGTACAGTAGCTGCTGACAGTCAGTACAGTACAGTTTCCTACCTACCATTGACAAAGACAGCGAAGCGCAGGAAGGAGAGGTAGCGCTCGCCCTCGATGGGGTTCCAACCGATGTCAGGGTAACCTTTGTCCAGCAGCATGGGACAACTCTGGAGCCCACAGCCTGCTAGGTACGTCACCACCTGCAACACACAACCAGGACACAATCAAGACACAACTAGGACACAACAAAGACACAACTAGGACACAATCAGGACACAACCAGTACAAACTTAATAACAGACACATGGACTGAGGATAATCTTATACACATAGACACAAAACACTAATTCTAATGCACACAAATCAACACACACAAATCCAATAGAGACAGCATCACCTACCTTATCCAGGTCGGGCTCCTCCAGGGCCAAGGCCAGGCCGTTGTTGTCCATCACAGAGGAGGCAGCCACGTCTAGAGGAGTGGAGCCCCTCATGGCTGGGGATGCTATGGGCAGAAAACATATATAGGATCCAATTAAAGTAGCTACTTTCTTACAGGTATTTACAACAATTATGGTGTATAGAGAATGAATGTCCATTCCACTAAGTCTGATCAATCAATCACATTTTTATTTAACAGCGCGTTGAGGTACTCATCAATTGTGTACATTTGTGTCTTTAATTTATTTTTTATGTATAAGTCTGTAAGGTCTATGTTAATGTTTTAAATTGCTAAGTATTTTTGTCTGTAATGTATTTTTCGTTATGTGTCGGACCATAAATCATAAACCATTGAAATGGGAGATAGTGGGAGTAACATAAAGCCAACAGCAGGGGGCAGCCTTACACTCATGATGAACCAGAACCAGGCTCTGATTGGACTGGCAGATTGTTCATCTGTCAACAGTTGAGTGATACTGATCTAAACCAAAGTTTCCAGCTCCTACTTGCAACAATTCCTTCTATTGTTTCACTGAGTTTATCCAAGCCTATGAACACTGTCTGAGGAGAAATGACTGATATAAAGGACACTGCACTTTCTGTGTTTTCATAAACAGAAATATTCAAAAACGTGTAAATTATTGGTTCAGGCTAACGCTCAAAGGCTTTGTCTAATACAGGTGCAAGACTGTGATTAGATTATCCTTTGCCTGTGGACCATTTGGTGTGTGAGTTATTCCAGAAGAGAATGCACTCTCTTTCTCTCGCTCTCTCTCTCTGCCACAGCAGGGTGTTCAGAGTGACTGTGGCACCTCTCTTGATAGAATGTACAATGACCCTCTCACCTGATGAATTCTCAACACGACCGACTGGCCACACACACACACACACACACACACACACACACACACACACACACACACACACACACACACACACACACACACACACACCCTCTTAATCTCAGATGTGTGTCTAATGTATGCAGACTCACAGCTCAAGGACCTAACCTGAAGCCCCGATGAGATTATTGTCCATAATAATGAGAACAGCGTCAGAGATGCTGTCACACCCAGTGTAACTAGAGTATGAGCCAGTCGTCCCAATATGAAATAAGACACGCTGGTTATAGCATGTCATTTCCCTGTCAGAGATGCTCCATAAAGCAAGAAGTGTAAAATGCTAAGCAAGGTCATATTCGAAAAGAAGGTCACCAATGAAAGAAAACTGACTGAAACAGGGAAGGAGTGCCTTGAACTCGTTTTTGTTTTCTGTTGCAATACGTTTTAATACAGTGTGCCCTAATAAATATGACCCAGGTGTACCTACCCAGGCCCACGCTGCTGTTCTCCAGGAGGTAGCTGAGGTGGTCAAACATGGCCTTCTGGTTCTGACGACTGATCCTGCAGAAGTAACACAGGAAGCGACAGCAGCTTGCCACCATCTTGGGGAACGCTATCTCCTGAGAGGAGAACACAGAGAATAGGCTTAATGAGGCACAACCTGTACAATTCTCAGTACAAAACAGAGACTCAGCTGACATGTTATAAGTAGATGTAAATCTTAGCTCTCACACAAGCTTAACAAAGACAGACAGACAGAGGAGTGTGTTAAGTCTACTGACTATTTGGCTTCCTCAGGGCTTGTTACTATAAATCCCCTTCACTAATGAATGCCTAAAAAGGTCTGCCATGCCATGCCGACTCCCCCTATGTCTTCCCTCCATCCCCAGCCCGGGTCTCTATACTCCAGTATCATGGAAGAGAGCCGTCAGCCTGCTGGGGTGTCTTTATTTCTGCACTCCCCTGCCTTCCCAACACACACTCAGCCTCCCTGCCACGTGCAGTATAGTCTCTCTTACATTGCTCTGCAGCACATACACATTGGAGTGCTGGAAAACCTGACTTTTATGCATTAAATCCTACAACCAATGTTTTCTCAAGCTTTTTTTATTAAAGTCCAAGGACATTACTACCACAACATTCAAGAATGACACCTTACTATTGGGGAATGGAACCAGAAAGCTTGTGTTACCTTTCTCACACCACTACAGTATTCATTTCAACAGACCCTTTCCATGCCCCGTTGTTAGAGCTCAATATATGCTTATAAAACATACAGAGCGGTACATAGTCTATATACAAGCTCTCAGTAATGTATTGGGTAAACCACCAATGTTTCGGCATCACAGTGCCTTCGTCAGGGTAATGTCATGAATGATTGAACCAGGTTATATGGTTTGATTGCACACTGTTATTTTGATATGGTTCAATAAGGATAAAGGATACTTAACCATATTGGTGGTCTGGTGAGGTGACCAAACAACAGTGCCAATACTTACTATTAGGCAATGGAACCAGAGAGGAAGCTTGTGTAACCTTTCTCACACCACTACAGCATTCATTTCAACAGACCTTTTCCACGCCCCATTGTTAGAGCTCAATATATGCCCAGAACTTTACTGAGGATCAGGCTATTGAAATGCCTGGTTGATTATGTAAATAGTCTTGTAGAACTCTGGTATTGATGGTCCATTTGAGGGTGAGTCATTGATATGAACGCTGAGAGTGAAAAAGCTGTGAACTCAGCTGTGATGGCCCACATCTGCCACCACCTTTCCTATTGTGTTTGTAAGCACCACAGCATTTTAGGCAGCCATTATTCAAAATCTATTCATACATACAGTACCATGGGAAGGGTGTGGCATGCACAGGGGACGACCAGGAGGTTGAACTCAGACTTCTATATAGGAATGGGATCCTATCCAGAGTTGCCAGATTAACAGTGAGTACAGTGAGGACAAACCCAGCCTGCCTCTCTCCTTCCACACAGAGTCCAAGCCTGTTTGTGACAGTGGAAAGCAGTTTGCACCGCAGGATCCAGAGATGGCCTCAGTGAAGCTGGAAGACTGCAGTCAAACACTGGAGCTGAATGCCAACATTAAAGATGAAGAAGAGGAGAAGAATGGAAAATATGTTTATCATGGTAAGGGCAGGTTCTTTCTTTCTATAAGTTACCCACTGGGCAGAAACTGGTTGAATCAACGTTGTTTCAACGTACTGTGACGTGGTATCTATGTGAAAAATACATTGGATTGGAAAAAGTCATCAGGGTGGAATTTCAACTACAGGATTATGTTATAATTGTAAAAATAATTATACATAGACAAACATTCAACACAATATGTTGAATTTGTACCTTTGAAACAATGTCAGCTCTTCAATGTTATATCCACTATAAGAAAAAAATAACAATAGGCGGGCAGCATTTCCTACGGGAGAGTTGATCTATCTACAGCTAGATCATTTCCTACTGGAGAGTTGATCTATGTACAGATAGATCATTTCCTACTGGAGAGTTGATCTATCTACAGCTAGATCATTTCCTACTGGAGAGTTGATCTATGTACAGATAGATCATTTCCTACTGGAGAGTTGATCTATAAACAGCTAGATCATTTCCTACTGGAGAGTTGATCTATAAACAGCTCGATCATTTCCTACTGGAGAGTTGATCTATAAACAGCTCGATCATTTCCTACGGGAGAGTTGATCTATCTACAGCTAGATCATTTCCTACTGGAGAGTTGATCTATAAACAGCTAGATCATTTCCTACTGGAGAGTTGATCTATAAACAGCTAGATCATTTCCTACTGGAGAGTTGATCTATAAACAGCTAGATCATTTCCTACTGGAGAGTTGATCTATAAACAGCTCGATCATTTCCTACTGGAGAGTTGATCAATCTACAGCTAGATAATTTCCTACGGGAGAGTTGATCTATAAACAGCTAGATCATTTCCTACTGGAGAGTTGATCTATAAACAGCTAGATCATTTCCTACTGGAGAGTTGATCTATAAACAGCTAGATCATTTCCTACTGGAGAGTTGATCTATCTACAGCTATATCATTTCCTACTGGAGAGCTGATCTATAAACAGCTAGATCATTTCCTACTGGAGAGTTGATCTATAAACAGCTAGATCATTTCCTACTGGAGAGTTGATCTATAAACAGCTCGATCATTTCCTACTGGAGAGTTGATCTATAAACAGCTAGATCATTTCCTACTGGAGAGTTGATCTATCTACAGCTAGATCATTTCCTACTGGAGAGTTGATCTATAAACAGCTCGATCATTTCCTACTGGAGAGTTGATCTATAAACAGCTCGATCATTTCCTACTGGAGAGTTGATCTATAAACAGCTAGATCATTTCCTACTGGAGAGTTGATCTATCTACAGCTAGATCATTTGGTCTCCCATCCAGGGTTTAAACAAGCCCAGTCCTGCTTAGCTTTGATATTAGTCACTGGCTAGGTTTTCAATTTCATTAAATTGGCGACAGATTTTCATGCAAATATTCTAAAATCTGCATAAAAACAATATGCGCATTTTCCCACCAGAGATGTATTTCCATCAAATTGACTTGTTGGGGATAAAAGGCTGTGCGTACCTTGCACTTTCACCACCCTGTGAAGTTCATCATAATGTATTTAATCTGTAGATTAATAAACTGCATGCTTTCCCAACGAGTCGTAGTGAGAGGACCACACAACATGTCATCGCTTGACTCCAAGTTTACTTCAATATGATGGTTATTCTATCAATATTTGCGCATTAAAGTGTTTCCACCGACATTTCTCGCATGGCCTAATTAATTTTACAGACACTAAAAGATCCCACCTTGTCTAGTGTATTCAGTTGTGTCGACATTTGGAAAGTTTGAAATGTTCTGCTTCCATCAGGTCTGTCATTACATTTTTTATCTGACATTTGACTTTACTCGCATAAAAAGCTTGGACGGAAACCTGGCTACTGTCTACTTACTATGTGCTATTGTGAGAATGATTATTGAGAGATCTCTTAATAACTAAATATGTTATTCACCGTTGCTATCAAAGTCATTCCAAAGTGTAGGTTTAACAGAGCAAATTAAATGTAACAATACTTTATAAGTTATACTGTATATCATCAATTATACTATTTAGGCTTATATTTCATTTGCAAAGTCATCAATAGCTTTTGTTTCAATTCAACCCCAGGGTTCAACTAAAAATAGACAATACCTAAAGGCCTAGGGTTTCAAGCTTTGGCTGATTTCAAATGTAATCATCAAGTTCTCCAAGTTAAAGAATAGGACTAAATAAAATCAAACCTTACTGAAAGTGCATTTAACGTTTGATTAGATGAGGTCCTATTCTTTAACTTTGATTTTTGGTTGAGATGGAGACGTGAATTTGGAAAAAGTAATCAACATTTGCTCTTCTTTTCACCCAACAATGACATGGTGACATTTCCATGAAATGAGTCTGTGTAGTAGCCAGGGTTGGGGTCATTTCCATTGCAATTCCAGTCAAATCAGGAAGTGCACTGACATTCCAATTTCAACAAAGCTTCTGTTGTTCATTCCAACTTCCCACTGTGCATGACAGGTTGCTGTAGAACTGTTTCATGATGAATTATTTTAATGAAATGGTAGATGACATTTCAGGTTACCGAAACTTGCATGGTTTGACACTAGTATTGTCAGCATTTATCTTATTCACTAGGCTTTATTCTGAAGTGCTCAGAGAGTAGACTAAAGACGTTAGATAGACACACTGCCAGTGTTTTGAAATTCTATTAAATTAGTCTGTATTTGCTAACCTTTGTGATAGTGAGTAGAGGATGATATGACCGATAATTTTAACTCCTTCTTCCCCTTCTGCCATTGACTGTTACCCACTTTTAGAATAGTTTTATTCCCCTTCTGTAACGTACAGCCTACTGATATGAAGTCCTATGTATATCATACCAACTGACTTGTTATTTTGATGTTGTTCACAAAGGACTCTGTGTTGAGACATTCTCTACATCCAGAGAGCAACTGAAGGAAGATCACAGAGCCAAGAGGTCTCACCACTGCCCACATTGTGAGGAAATTTTCCCATTTCTATCAAAGCTTAAAATATACCTAAAAATACACACAGGAGAGAATCTGTAATCCTGCACTGACTGGGAAGAGCTTCACTACATCAAGGGCTCTGACATTTCATCAGAGTGCACACTCTTCTGACTGTGGAGAGTTTCTCTCAACTGGGCCACTTAAAAATACATCAATATATACACACAGGAGAGAAATGCTTTATAACATCAAATGACCTTAAAGTTAATCAGAGAGCACACACAGGAGAGAAGCCTTACTTCTGCTTCGACTGTGGGTAGTTTCTCCGTATTAGGCCACTTAAAAAGACACCAACGGATACATACTGGAGAGAAGCCTTACTACTGCTCTGACTGTGGGATGGGCTTCACAACATCAGCTGAGCTAAAAGTTCAGAGTACACACAGGAGAGAAGCCTTACCACTGCTCTGACTGTGGGACGTGCTTCACAACATCAGCTGAGCTAAAAGTTCAGAGTACACACAGGAGAGAAGCCTTACCACTGCTCTGACTGTGGGAAGAGTTTCTCTCAACTAGGGATGGGCACGGTTATTTGAATATCTGAATGGACGTTAATATTCGATTACTTGGGAGAGTATTCATGAAGAAAATAAATAAATAGGCCTTTAAAAAAAAAGCTTTGTCTAAAATTAAATACAACTGTCTATGTGACATTGCTACATAGCCTACAAAGATAAACCATGACAATCAACATTTTTATAAAACAGTTTTATGAGTGTGCCCCATAAAAAAGACACACCGGTAGCCTTCACACGTTTCACACGTGTATCTTGTTGTTATTGTCGGTCAATCAAAACGGTGCTACAGTCAGAGGCTCCATGTGTAGAAAGTGAAGTGGGAGATTTCTAGTCAATGGAAAATTGAATTAAAATTACAGAATTAAGTTGGCTAAATGAGAAAGAGTAGGCTACAATGATCAACCAACAGGTAGGCTGTTGTAGACATTGGATGGGGAGCGCAGCAAAATAGCCTCAATTAGCCTTGCTACTTTAGCTTCTTTACAATCATTTGATGCAGTCAAGACAGGCACTACCAGATAGTATGATAGATAACCTATGGCCACTGGCGGACTTACCATTAGGCAGAAGAGGTAATTGCCTCAAGCCTCACATCATCAAGGGGCTTAATGAGCTGGGCATAATAAAATAAATGTAATTAAAATAATTTTTCCACTTGAGTTCCCCACATGCTCCGCTCAAGGCATAAAAAAAAATCCCTATCAAAATCCCTCTGTTTAAGCTAGAGATATCAGAGCGGCCTTCTACATCTGTAGTGGAAGGTGGCGGAGCTACAGCTGTGTTTGTCAGACCAGGAGACATCCCGAAAATCCTTCTTCTCACGGTTTGGGCTACACAGTAATATGACCCCCCTCTATGGAAAGATGAGTTTCTCACAAACAGGATGGTGTTCTCCATTTCGCTCTACAACCCCCACAAGTGTCATGGTACCGGGATGAAGGTAACCCGGTACCTGGCCAAAAAATTAATGGAAGTGAATAGGGCATTTCCATGTTAAATGTATATGGTTTATTCCATATATTTTCTTTTTCTGAGCTTTCATATATCTCTCAGATATAGGACAGACACTTCAAAACAAACATTTTTTTGAGAGTGTTTTTCCACGTATGAATCTGTTATTCAATACGTTTCTATGGGCTAATAGCAGTAAGGCCAAATTCAATGTTTCATCAAATATTTTATTTTTTGCGGATACCTAAAGGGGTCCTAAAATTCCAAATCAAATAGCTAAATGACCCTTGGTATGACCATCTTAAAACAATTCCATACGTTAGCTTAGTGAACCCCTCCTCCCAACTTAGACTAGAGCAGGGGTGTCAAACTCATTCGCAGGAGGGCGGTGGCACCTTCATTGGGGAGGACGGGCTCATAGTAATGGCTGGTACAGAATAAATCGAACACATGGTTTCCATCTGTTTGATACCATTCCATTCCAGCAATTATTATGAGACCTAGACAACCAGGTGAGGGGAGTTCCTTACTAATTAGTGACCTTAATTCATCAATCAAGTACAAGGGAGGAGCGAAAACCCGCAGACACTCGGCCCTCCGTGGAATGAGTTTGACACGTGGTCTAGAGGGTAGTTAAAATTTTTAAAACAATGTTTTAAAATAATTCCCTTTAATTGGGAGTTGGTATGCTGCATCTGACACCTACCCAGTAGTCACAGTGCTAATGTAATATCTCATCAACACCTCTGCAGTATGCCATGGATGCTGTGATACACCAGTCTCCTCTATCCTCAGTCCTGTACTGTACCTGGGACTTGCCTCCTCCCAGCACGTTGACCATCACCTCCATCACCGTCTCATGCATGCCCAGCACACGCATCAGGTTGGGGTGCTGGTAGAATATCTTGTTGTTCATGATGTCACTGGACGGAAATACAAAACACAAGCAACTCAGAACATGTGAGAGAATGCTTAGAACAGAGTGATGCCTTAACATGCAACATTGTTATTGTATCGATCTTAGAAGTTACCAAAGGCTTGTAAACAATATTTCATCCACTGAAAATACCTAATTATCAGACTATGTTCATGCAGACTTAGCTGTGATGTGCCCCTGCCTACCCAGACCATCGATCATGAGTTTCTCCTCCTCCTTGCCCATGCGTACGGACAGCAGTGATCTGATCTGACCCAGAGAGGCCAGTAGGTTGATGGTGTCCTGTATAGAGGCAGCACTGATAGTGTAGCTCTTCCTCATGGCCCGGAGCAGCTCTCCTATGCTGTCGTACTGTCTCCTCAGAAGGCTGAACATCACTCTGACCAGCTCCGGGTCCTGGATGTGGCACTCCTGAGCCCAGCTCACCATTGTCTGGCTAATCAGCTCTTTAAGGTTGGCTGGGGGAATAAGCAGAACCTCATTAACTCCTAGACTTTACATTGTTAGGATATAGGTTACATACTGTATAAGACTGAGATGTCTTATTTAAGATACTCTTTGAAGAGGTAGGGTTTCAGTTGTTTTCGGAAGATGGGCAGGGACTCTGCTGTCCTAGCTTCAGGGGAAGCTTGTTCCACTATTGGGGTGCCAGGACAGAGAAGAGCTTTGACTGGGCTGAGCGGGAGCTGAGCCCCGTAGGGGTGGGACGGCCAAGAGACCAGACGTTGCAAAATGCACAGAATAGTGGTAAGGACAACACCAGTAGACGGTAGTACGTTAGATGGTACTAATACTCTAAGTGGGAGCCTTTTTAAATGTTCTTTATCCAGCGGAGACTTGCTTGCAGTGTCAGCCCTAGTTGATGTTAGCTCTGCTCTGCAGTGCCTTCTGGCCTGTGTGTCCTTGTGTACAGAGAATGACCTCCACCTATAGAGGTCTGCCTCAGAGACACAGCAGGGCTCTTCTGGCCCTTCAGTAGCAGCCCTGCACACCTCATAAATCCCCCTTACACTGCTGTTAAAGAGACTGCACTTGACTAGCTGATCCCACTTCCGTCCATTGTCACCATGCAAGAGTGATAAAAGGGAAACCATTCAAAGACTCAATTCAGGAGCCTGGCTCAGTGATGCAAATAAGACCTTGAATTAGAAGCATCTCTCTCTCTCTCTAGAACACTGTCTGTGTATAACACACAGCAACAAGTCTCTTCTCAAAAGGAAAGGTGATAAATTGTGTGAGCAATGTCAATGTCATTCTTTTCCGTTTGTCATTTGTAAAGAAAACACTTTTGCTAATTCATCCATGAAAAGGCGATTGCCCATTCTCGGTGGAGCGGAAGTGAAGCACTCTTATGTAAGAATGAGACTCACTGGGAGAGTAAGAGGTATGAATAGTACTGTACCATATTCTGCTGCCTCTCCCGGTTAACTGAGTCATTAGTTTGGACAGCTCATTTGAAGGGAAGCCCCAACGCTTCAATAAAACCAGATCAATATGCCTGTGGTGGTGTGTAGCGGTGGTGTGTGGCAGTGTGTAGCGGTATTGTGTGGCAGTGTGTAGCGGTGGTGTGTGGCAGTGTGTAGCGGTGGTGTGTGGCAGTGTGTAGCGGTGGTGTGTGGCAGTGTGTAGCGGTGGTGTGTGGCAGTGTGTAGCGGTAGTGTGTGGCAGTGTGTAGCGGTAGTGTGTGGCAGTGTGTAGCGGTGGTGTGTGGCAGTGTGTAGCGGTAGTGTGTGGCAGTGTGTAGCGGTAGTGTGTGGCAGTGTGTAGCGGTGGTGTGTGGCAGTGTGTAGCGGTAGTGTGTGGCAGTGTGTAGCGGTAGTGTGTGGCAGTGTGTAGCGGTAGTGTGTGGCAGTGTGTAGCGGTGGTGTGTGGCAGTGTGTAGCGGTGGTGTGTGGCAGTGTGTAGCGGTAGTGTGTGGCAGTGTGTAGCGGTAGTGTGTGGCAGTGTGTAGCGGTGGTGTGTGGCAGTGTGTAGCGGTGGTGTGTGTGTGTGTGTGTCTGTCTGTCTTCCAAGGTTAGGTAGCCTCGCCAGAGTGAGAACAGTAACAAATGTAGAGCAGTGGGGAGGGGGGGACAATTAGGTGGCTGTGTTTTAAAGTCTCTGTTTCTGCTGGTTGATTGGCTTGGCTAGTAAAACAGACAACACTGGGATGTCAATCATCACTGTCGGGTGGGCAGCGGGAAAACAACAGAATGCCCCAGTCAGTGGTAATCAATCCCAGCACCAGAGGCAGGAAGGGCAGGCGTTCTCCTAAACGACTAACATTTGTCCTTCTCCAGCTACAAGGAGCATAACGACCCTCTCTCAATACATAAAGACGCGCATGTCTCAGCTGCCTGGAATGACAATCGAGTTCCTCTGATGAACAAACGGCAGGCCCAGTGGAGCTAAACTCCTCACACTACATTTCACATAGCCCGCTCAACAGGAAGCAAATCATTTTGGGCCAATAAATACTAGGTCAGGGAGTTTGGCAGAGCTATTGCCTTTATTCTGTGATCTGATCATCGTCCTATGGGAGTTACGGTGGACTTTAGGGCCCCTGCTGTATTCTCAAGGTCCCATGGGAAAGCTGAGGTGACAGAGGGACGAACCTGGGGGAGTGGAACATGTGGAGAAACTGGAGGCCGTGGAGGGCCCATAAAACAGCTGACCAAATGTAATAGGACCACTCAGCCATGAGGACATGGGGATTGCAGAGGAGAGTTTGTGTCACTGCTGAATCAGGACTCTCTGTGGGCTTAGGGGGGCTGGGGGAAGTAGAGTTTCGGGTAGGGGGTTGATTAGTGGGACTTCTCCAAAACAACACCTCTGGGAATTGTGGAAGTTCTATCAAGAGGAAACACAGAGTGGTCTATACACTGTACTAGATGCATCAAAGCACTGCATTGCACCCTTTCCTTTTTTCACTCTCTCTTCTTCACTCCTTCCTGCAGGACTCCTAATTCCTACAGTAGCAGTGAAACCCTGTACCCAGGCTGCTGTTACACAGCATGGTTATAATCAATCATGTCTGAAGAAAACAGCCAACACGAGCAAGAAAATACCCTAACAAGTCTTTTAGTGGAAATACACAACGTCTATTTTCATCTCCTCTCTCTTGTGAGATCAATCGTGGGGTCTCATGTGGTCCACATCGGGGTCAGTCTAACTGTCTGGGGACAGATTGCCTTAAACCATCTGCATTCATAGGTGCATATTTCAGGCCAAATTTACCCGCCGCAATTTGGGCAGTTGTCCATGCCAGAAGCACTCTTATTATTGGCAGTGAGCTGTACCCATTTTCAGGAAGAATGCAAACATGTTTTTCATCTTCCTGTTTGACCAAAAACATTTTTTTGGTCATTTAGCAGACGCTCTTATCCAGAGCGACTTACAGTTAGTGAGTGCATACATTATTTTAAATTTTTCATACTGGCCCCCCGTGGGAATCAAACCCACAACCCTGGCGTTGCAAACGCCATGCTCTACCAACCATTGCCAGCCATTCCCTCCCCTACCCTGGGCCAATTGTGCGCCGCCCCATGGGTCTCCCAGTCACGGCCAGCTACGACAGAGCCTGGATTCAAACCAGGATCTCTAGTGGCAGAGCTAGCACTGCAATGCAGTGCCTTAGACCACTGCGCCACTCGGGAGGATAATGTTTCAAGAAATGTAGAGTTGTCCTGATAATATTGAGGATTCTGCTATTGTGAAACATTGTTGTATAATTTTTTTATGGAGTCTTGATTAGAGGCAATCAGTTAATTCATTAGTAGCCTCTGACATTGCATTGTACATGAAGAATGTCAGACAATTTCCATACTGTACTCACATTGGTACAGTGCTCTGCATGTGTGTGTGTGTGTGTGATCGGGATAAAGAAGCCTGAGTTCAATCAGTGCAGTGTTTTCCCCCTCTCTCTGCAGAAGAGCAGGACTGAGTGAAGATGCCCCTCACTACCAGGCGGAGCAGCCAATCCTATACCGGCTCTGCATTACCATAGTAAAATTGAAATTGAAATGGAAATGACTGCCACTGGGTGTCTGTACTACATGCCAGACAAATGAAACAGGGCCTGTATGCCAGCATCACTATTCAACAGCTACCCTGCTTTCAATTTCCCTGTCCTCCTGTGTCCTCCCCCGTACTGAGCGAGTAAACAGTGACTTGTTTTGGAGAGATAACCTATTATAGGAGTCTTTTAGGAAACATATGCTATTACTGAGGGACTGTATTATCTTCAGGGACTACAGGACTAGCGGGACAAGGTGGGTTTCAGAGTCGCCAGTTCATGTTATTGCTGGCTGTGACATATAGAAATAATAGTAATACTAATAGTATAGTGTTACAGGGGGCTTGTTGTTCCTGCTCCGTGGGCTCCTCTTCAGTCTTCAGAGGTTGACCTTTGATCTTGTAGACCAGGGCCAGGAGACGACCTTTAATAGACGTGTCCTGCTCATCTTCCTCTTCCTCCATAGGGATTCCTACATAAACACACAGCACAGGAATAAAATCCCACTCCTGGACAAATATTGTTTCCTATGGGTCAATCTGGCAACATCTGTCAGCTGTATCATAGGGTTTCTTTTGCTCTGTCTTTCCTTTCTCTGTTCATGCAGTCTCCATCCTAAGGTGCTGCTTCAGGTCAGAGAAGTGCAGCATAACTGTAGAAGACATTACATCGGTATAGTACCCCCTAGGTACAGCCCTTTTCAATGATTTAGCAAAACATCAAGATGTCAGAGCAATCTGGAGAGGCAATGAACTAAAACACATCAGCAGCGAGAGAGAAGACATCCTTTTTGCAAAGAAACGCACAGGAAGCTCTAATACAATATCCTCCTGTAATTCAAATTAACCTTGGGAGCTCAGACAATAAACATACATTTACAAGGATACAGGATGAGAACTAACTATATTACATCGTTTTTGAAGTGAAAAATGCAATTATAATAACTCTTGCTGGGGATGTTTTCACCAGTCCTATTTGGACAAGCATTGTGTCCAATTTGCTGTGAGTAATAACATAGTTTTGTTTTCAATAAATTCCACATCTCATCTCTACGGTAACATTTCCCACTCAGGCCCTGTAATGCTGCCATTCATTTTTATTCCTAGTGAGATGGCAGGTCATAATTTTCAGGTCTAGACTGGAGACATAAACCCTCCTGATGTTGTTCTTTACCACAGTGCAGCCGCAGCTCATTGTGGAAGTCATAGAGCTCCTCCTGAATGTCCTCTGGACACGGGCAGTCCTCCCCCGTACTGAAGTTCAACAGCATGTTAATCTGAAACACACACATAAACTGTCATTTAGGCCACATGACTGTAGTATGCAATGGCCCTACACACTTTATACATAGATAGTTCAGAAAAATAGTAAATATGACAAAGCTTGTGTGCAGTAATAGAGACTGAAGGATCCAGGTAAAACAACATTAAAGTTTGTGAAAAGTGATGAAGTAAGCAGGGAGCTGTGACCCTGAAGTGCTGTGTAGATTAAGAAATGAGGTGTCCTTCCCTTCCTCCTGTCTGGCAGGGCCAGGGGGGGAGGTCGTAAAGCCTGGATGTGTCCCCGTCCCCGGGCAGAGGCAATAACACAGCAGACAGGGATGGATTCCCCCAGCCTTGAGGCTGGGCAGCGGAGCTTTAGGGAGCAGTTAGAGAGACGGTCACTAAGCCTCTCTCAGTCACTCCGGGCCAGCTGAGCGGTACTCTCCACAATTTTTGTATTTTTTATTTTATTTAACTAGGCAAGTCAGTTAAGAACAAATTCTTATTTACAATGACAGCCTACCCCGGCCAAACCCGGACGACGCTGAGTCAATTGTGCGCCGCCCTATGGGACTCCCAATCACAGCCGGATTGTGATACAGCTGCGCCACTCGGGAGCAATGAAAGAACCCACTGATACAAAACCAAAGGGAATTTGAGGAAAATGAATAAATATATTAACCATGAATGTGGAAAAATTACTGAATACTCCCACACTACTCACTAGAGTTTAGAGTGGAGAGGTGGACAGAGTGCCATTGAGGTTTAAGAGAACAATGTGCAGTGTGTGTGCGTGTGCTCGCTCGCTCGCTCAGAACAGTAGTCTCAGCAGCAGCCTGTTCTGTGTTAATGTGCAAACTCTATATCAATGTAACAAGGTTAACACACACAGATGTCTGCAGTCATCCCAGTTGTCATGAAGTGGGCAGCATTTCAAAAAGCCTAACTCAATCACAGATTTAAGGCCACGGCCGAGAGTCTGTGACTAAAACTGCTTGCCTGTGACTTTCTCATACTGTAACTTTACAGGAGGGAGATGATAAACTCACCATAACCTACATCATTAACTACGAGGCCATCTTAGGTTATTTCTATTTCAGTGTGTACCTGTTCTTGGGGAGGGGAGCGGAACTCCTTGGTCTTCTTGGCGGTGACAGCAGCAGACATGTTGAGGGCCAGCATCAGCTCGTTGTATCTGAACTTCTGGTTGTACTGCAGCTTGGAGACAAAGCTGTCTGAGAAGGACACGATGGCCTCGATGCGATGCTTCAGCTCACAGTCACAGAAGTAGTGCAGCAGCTCACACATCTGGGAGACAAACACAGTTTCCACATACGTATCATTTCAGCTGGGATTTAGACACAGACACTAATGACACATATGTTCAGGAAACTTATTAGAATAGAAAGCATTGATACAGAGACATTACATGGTTGAGTGATTTTAAAGTGGACTGTAAATGTCAGTGGATTTTTGCAGAGCATGTGATTGAAAGCCTAGCTGAAGCAGTGTCTCAGTCTCAGTGGCCATGTTACCTGTCGTTTGACTGGCTCAGGCAGCCTCTTCTCCAGCAGACCTTTCATTGGCAGCTTGGCCTCTTTGGCCGCCTCCTCCTCCCCGGCCTCCACCGCCTTCTTCTCGGTGGCCGTCAGCCCCTCCTTCTCTGTGGCCTCCATCACCACGGTGACGGCCTCCTCGCTGTGCTCCACAAACACGTTGGGGTCGATGAGGAGCAGGATTTTATGAACGTCCTGACTGCCCAGCACGCCCATGGTGAGCAGTGTGCCAATCAGCCTCAGGATGGGCACAAACTGGTACTCCACGCTGCCCCCTACAGGGTCCCTGATGTGTTGCCCACCGCCCTGCACTGCCTCAGTCAGCATGGTGATGGCCTTCTCCTTCAGGGCATCCAGGGGGATCTGGGGGCTGTACAGGTGCTGCTCCCTCTTGGTGCTGATGAAGCAGGGGGGGTAGAAGTTGAGCCGGGGCTTCAGCGAGGTGCTGAGGCCCACCCCGGGAGGAGAGTGGTGCTTGGAGGCATCGGAGAACAAGCAGATGCTGCGCGTCTCGGCGGTGATGGGGATAATAAACTCGTTGTTCATCATGAGGCGGGCCTCCTTGGCCGTCTCCAGGTGAATGCTGATCAGGATGTTGTAGAAGCCCTCGCGCAGCATGCCCGACAGGTACTGGTTGTCGATGGTGTAGAGCAGCTGGGATTGGTCCAGGTGGCTGCAGAGGGCGTGTGCCACGCGGGTGTTTCCCAGGGCACACAGGGCACAGTAGAGCTTCAGGGTGTGGTAGTGGAACTTCCTCAGGTCCTCCTGCTCAGACAGCTCCATGATGTCAACACACCTGGTGGGGAGATCAGTATACTGTTTAAACAGATAGAGGACGTATACAGGAGCACTTATGTCCTCAACCAGGGTGTGTGGTGCATGTGTGTATGTGTGTGCATAGTATGTGTAAGCATATGTAAATGTCTACCTGTTCTCCTCAGGTATGTGTACAGCCAGCATCTGCAGGGGCTCCAGACACTGCACCACCCAGCCGTGTCTCTCACTGACCCTGGCTGTCTCCACCTTCAGGAAGGTGTTTGGCATACGGCTCCACAGCACTGAGTTGATGGTCTGGACATCCAGCCTCGGAGGGCACTGGGGCACTGGGTTCTTATGCTCACTCTTAAAGATGGCAGCTGAAAGGGGCATGGCATTCTGTGGAGGTCAGAGGTCACACAGAGCACATTGTAGTTTACACAATGGATGATATACCAGTGGAAACGGTGGATAGAATTAAAACGGACTTCAGGTCAGGGCCATACGTGGATAGTAGGGATTGAAATCGAGTTACTCTACCTTTATCTTGGACAGCTCAAACTGGAAGAGGTTGGGGCTGGTTGGTCGCACAAACACAGCAGGAAACAGCTTTGTGTTGGGTTCCACCTGGTCAAGAAAGAGCACAGCATTAACATAAGACGTTTGCAGACAGAAAAGGCATATTGAGGCCATACTGCAGATACAGTATAGAGGGGGATTATAAAGAGTAGCATTGAGAGTGCATGATGTTCCAGAGCTATCTGACTCGGTGTGTGTGTGTGTGTGTGTGTATGTGTGTGTGTGTGTGTGTGTGTGTGTGTGTGTGTGTGTGTGTGTGTGTGTGTGTGTGTGTGTGTGTGTGTGTGTGTGTGTGTGTGTGTGTGTGCATGCGTGCGTGCATCTCAGAGAGAGACTAGGGAAGAGGCTGGCAGGATGGCTCAGAACAGTTTAAAAGCTTGCCGAGTTTCTGCGAGAGGAGAAATTAAGAAGATCATGCCCTTTAAAGAGGAGGTTTTGTTGTCTGGTTTGAGAGTACATACACAGACAGCCAGACACTGATCTCAGAGCTGGCAGGCAGGACAGACAGCCAGACACTGAGCTGAGAGCTGGCAGGCAGGACAGACAGCCAGACACTGAGCTGAGAGCTGGCAGGCAGGACAGACAGCCAGACACTGAGCTGAGAGCGAGCAGACAGGACAGACAGCCCCTACCCTGCTGCTGAGCCCGAGGCAGGGGGGACTGAGTGACTATCACACTGAGTAATGAAGAGATCAGGACAGGAAAATCAGTTTTTAGAGAATAGATGGTGTAGGTCTGATAAGAGGCAGACTGAATGATAGGACAGAGACTGTAGGGCTGATAGCAGCAGGAAGGAAGTAGGCTGAAGAGATAACGTGTGATAGGATATTGTAGACTGTGCAGTGGACATCTTAAAGAGAGACATTGTGTAGTTGGCTATGCAGTACCTGGTAGGAGGTGGCCAGCTCCTTCCCATTGACAGTGAAGTTCACCAGGCCAGTGGCCAGGTCAATGAGACAGCCTATCTCCAGGTCCACATTACTGCGACTGGACGAGTGGCCTGAGCTGGTGACGTCCCCACCCCACACCATGTAGCAGTTACTCCTCCTCACACTGGGGAAGGGTGAGGAAGAGGGGAGAGGAAGAGGAAAAATAACATAGTATCGGATTAGTTGCTTATCACTATTCATACCGACATGAGGATGAGGGTTTCCTTAACAGCATGATTACCTCTCATGGACCCGCCCACGCTGGTCTCCCAGGGTAACCGTCACCGTCCGGTTCTTACTGAGGTTGAAGTGGTTGCTATAGTAATGGTAGTCAGGGGTGACCCAGCCCACCCACACACAGGATGGATCCTGACCAGCGAAAACCCTGACAGAGTAGTAGTACTGCAAGAAAACATGGTGGCAAGTTAGCTTGACTACATGGCACCTGAAGTGTCATTAAACCAAGAACTATCATCAGCTGTTTATGATCCATTTCATACCGTGCTGATGTTGCTGTAATCTGTTCCTCTTATTCCATCATGACTGTGTCTCATAGACTTCAATGGATGTCTACAAGGAAAACATCAGCATTGAAGGACATTTTTTAATGTTAGAAGATAAAGTGCTTTTACAGAAACAAAGTTTAATACTGTCAGTGTCATATACAGATGTTTGTGTTGTACAACAGTGAATGCATGTTACGAGGTCTGACCTGTGTTTCAGTTTGAGGGACTCGTGCTCTTCGTGCACTCCGTTCATGTCGATGACAGGGCTGGTCTTGAAGAAGGAGTGGAACTCCACGGGCATGCTCAGACGACAGTACACCATGTCACCATTACTGTTCTGGGTCCCAAACGTCCTGTGGCTCACCTTCAGACAGGGAGGGCTGTCGATGGTGCCATCTATTCTAGTCACCTGGGATAGAGATGTATTTGGACAACTGATTTAGCCATTCTCCATCTTAGAAGTGAGATACCTTATTGGTTATTTAAGGTAAACCTTCTGTGAACCTCTACATATCATGTATATTACCATTTTGATTTTGTCATTGACCTTTTGACTTTCCAATTGTCGGTCTTACCATTATGTGGTTGTGGTTCTTTGGCACATTGACAAAGGTGGGGAGGCGTTTGCTGAACCACATGGTGACCTCACGGTTCATGTTGACGGCGAAGGGTTCAAAGCCCTCCTGGAGACCACACATGGTGTAGTACTTAAAGGTACTGGCGTCCTTCCCCAGGTTCATACGACCCACCTGGGACAGGCCCAGACTACACACTGGGATAAAACCTGGGGAACAGAGAGAAAGAGAGAGAGAGAGAGTGTGTGAGAGAGAGAATGAGGTAGAACGTGATAGAGAGATAGCGGAGGGGAGGGAGAGAATCAATGATAGAGAGAGAGAATTTCAGAGAGGGAGAGAGAGACAGGGAGAGAGAATGAGCGAGTGAGAGAGAGAGAGAGAATGAGGTAAGAGAGCATGATAGAGAGAGAATGAGAGAGAGAGAGATAGAGAGAATGAAGGAGAGAGAGAGAGTGAGGGAGAGCAAGAACACCTGTCATCATTCCCCTTCTCATTCTAAGAACACACACACAGCAGGGGGAGGGGATATCAATCCAGCTTTTACTAAAAGCCATTTACAAGTGTGACATTATATGAAGGTCAATTCATAATGGTGAGGCTCTTATTTTCACTTATTTTGCAGCATGTCTGTCAGTGCTTTGACGGCACAGAGACATCAGAGAGGGGGCAGAGCTTAGAGAGGTCCTTGACACACACTCTTCATCCTCAGTCTCACACACAATGCTGGCTGCCTCACACACTCACCGTCCTCCGTCTCGAAGTCAGCGAAGCAGAGCTCAGAGCCCTTGTTGGTGATGAGGATCTCTCCGTTGAGGGTGAAGATCATAGACTTGTCCTCCATGTTGATCATACAGCCCACCACGTCCCCCGCGTGCCAACACCGCCCAAAGAAACGGCTGCCCATGTTCAGACGATGACCCTGAATATATACACACACAATCAGTCTCTACAATCTGACTCAATTCTTAATCAAAATGTGATTTATTATGATATACACAAATCATACTCTCCAGGCTAGCTATGCCATCATCAACAATTTTTTTTAAATGTTATTTTATCTTTATTTAACGAGGCAAGTCAGTTAAGAACAAATTCTTATTTTCAATAACGGCCTACACCGGCCAAACCCGGACGACGCTGGGCCAATTGTGCGCCGCCCTATTGGACTCCCAATCACGGCCGGTTGTGATACAGCCTGGAATCGAACCAGGAGGTCTGTAGTGACGCCTCAAGCACTGAGATGTAGTGCCTTAGACAGCTGCGCCACTCGGGAGCCCAACTATCATAAACGTAAGTGTCTTTTCCCCTTTACAAATAAAGGACATAACATTATAAGCATGTAGAATAGAGAGTTGAGGGCTCACCTTGTATCCGTCGAAGACAAAGGCCAGCTCGTCAGTGCCCAGCTCTACATCAGGCCTACATCCAGGTCTGGCCCAGCCAACACGCATGTCTCCCCCCGTCACCAAGTCAAACTCAAAGTACCACTTCCCCGTCATCACCGCGTACGTCCTCTCCACACGGAAGAAACGGATCTTGTCGATGCTCAGTCTGTCCACCACATGGCCTGGTGGGTGGGAAGATGGCCACAGTATCAACACAGGAAGACTTGTAATGTTCTATGTATATCAGCATGGCTTTGTGTGGTAGTGATAACTTACCGCCCTCCTGATCTGGAGGTTCGATATTGTATCCGTATCCAATCAGAATGCGGATGGCCTCACGGAGGCTGTCCCGGTTGGACTTCTTAGTGCGCTCGTCTAATAAAGCATATGGCACCAGGCGAGGGTTCCGCTTGCTCTTCACATCCTGCATTGAGCACAGATGGGCACAGTCAGAATCACACACACAGACACACACGCACACCAGTCATCATCCTGCTGGACCAGCTCTAAGCCAGTGTTTGTTATGACTGGGCTGCCAATCTATAAGGGTCATTGAGTAGTTAATTGGGCGTTTGACAATATTACTATGGCGCTATACTTATATTCTGTGTATCCTTTAGGTGTCATTCGTCACTCTGCAGGAGGTGGTGGGGGTAGTGTCACATTTAGTAGTATTGCTTTTGGGCTTGCTGCTCTTACATTGAGAAAGGGTCATTATTTAGTTCAATGTTATAAAGCCTTTAGTGTGTTTACTGTATGTGAGCTGTGGTCAAAACCTGCAGTGCTTTCACAAAGACTTCACGCAGATGACTGTGTGCTTTACCTGCTGAATGCCATAGGTCCATCCTTGTTTGATCCTGTCCTTGGCCCACACGTTGTGGGCGTTTTCCGCCAGTTTTTCCACCAGAAGTTCCTGGCCTGGGGTCAGTTTCACGTCAGACAGCTCCAGTGGCGTGGGCTTGTAACCATTCGACATCATGTAGCTTAAAACAAGACAAGACATTAGAATGGTAAACTACTAGACAAAACAGTACATGTCATGATTTTTCATACTTTGTGCTCGCCTATGCAGAACATAGGAATCTCTAAAAGTTGGTAAATCATGTATTGGGTTCTTGCTGATCTGTGTATTCAAACGTCTAGTAGACTCTTACTTCTTTGGGAGTTTGATCTTCTTCAGGTCCTCTTCAGCGTTGGCATTGACCTGGACAACATGGCAGCCTAATGCCAGCAGGGTCCTATGAAGAGACACAGATTAACAATCTCCATCCTGGCGATAAGACCTGTCTACACGGGATGAGCTCTCTGAGAGGGTGACTCACATTGCCTGCACACTCTAACTAAATACTACAATCAGCAGGCATAATGTTATGATATTAGGTTTGGTGGGTTTCTGCACTACTTCTACATCAAGCAGAGTGGCAACTGAACCAGCATGAGCATACACAGAGAGCATTGAATTGTTTAATTGTGCATGTCCTGGTCCATTATGAAACCATATAATCACCTTAAGGACTTGTTAAGAAATAGTTATTCACACTTGTATCAGTAAAATCTCATTGCTTTGTCATTGTAAGAGGACAAATGAGAGATGTGGTGTGATGGCAGAATAGCAGGGCTGCTCTTTAGGGGCCCAGGCTGTCTGTCTCTGTTGTGTCAGCGTCACTTGGGATGAACGTTACTCAAACCAGACTTTATCTCTCTCTCTCTAATCACACACACACACACTTCTCTGTCTCTTGAAACGTTATTTTGTTTTTCTCAGTGTCTGGGTGTGGGCTGTCAGTGGATCAATAGCAGATGTCCTACAGTGACAGGTGGGTGATATCAGGAACACTGGGGGTGCTGAGAGTCCAGCAAGAGAGCGCCTTCAGTCTACTACCTAACTGACCCCTGGTTCACCCACACCTTTTGTCAGTCATATGCCACTGGGCACAAACTGGTTGAATCAACATTGTTTCAATGTCATTTGCCAACGTATTGTGACATGTAATCTATGTGGAAAATACATTGGATTTGAAAAAAGTCATCAGGGTGAAATTTCAACCACAGGATTAGTGTATGTCATCATGGTATACAATTTTCAACATAGACAAACCATGTATAAAATATGTTGAATTTGTACCTTTGAAAAAACGTCAGATTCTTCAACGTTATATCCACTATCAGAAAAAGACTATAGGCTGGGCAGCACCTCCTACTGGAGAGTTGATATATCTACAGATAACCCTTTGGTCTCCCATCCAGGGTTTTAATCCAGCCCTGTTTAGCTTTGATATTTGTCACTGACTACTACCAAGGTGCTATCGTGAGAATGACTATTGAGAGATCTCTTAATAACTAAATAGATTCACTGTTGCTATCAAAGTCATTCCCAGGGTAGGTTTTAACAGAGCAAATTAAATGTAACTATACTCTAAAGTCATATATCATCAATGATACTATTTAGGCTTATATACAGTTGAAGTCGGAAGTTTACATACACTTAGGTTGCAGTCATTAAAACTCGTTTTTCAACCACTCCACACATTTCTTGTTAACAAACTATAGTTTTGGCAAGTCGGTTAGGACATTTACTTTGTGCATGACAGAAGTAATTTTTCCAACAATTGTTTACAGACAGATTATTTCACTTATTATTCACTGTATCACAATTCCAGTGGGTCAGAGGTTTACATACACTAAGTTGACGGTGCCTTTAAACAGCTTGAAAATTCCAGAAAATGATGTCATGGCTTTAGAAGCTTCTGGTAGGCTAATTGACATCATTTGAGTCAATTGGAGGTGTACCTGTGGATGTATTTCAAGGCCTACCTTCAAACTCAGTGCCTCTTTGCTTGACATCATGGGAAAAGCAAAAGACATCAGAAAAAAAATTGTAGACCTCCACAAGTCTGGTTCATCCTTGGGAGCATTTTCCAAACGCGTGAAGGTACCATGTTCATCTGTACAAACAATAGTATGCAAGTATAAACACCATGGGGACCACTCAGCCGTTATACCGCTCAGGAAGGAGACGCGTTCTGTCTCCTAGAGATGAACGTACTTTGGTGCAAAAAGTGCAAATCAATCCCAGAACAACAGCAAAGGACCTTGTGAAGATGCTGGAGGAAACAGGTACAAAATTATCTATATCCACAGTAAAACGAGTCCTATATCGACATAACCTGAAAGGCCACTCAGCAAGGAAGAAGCCACTGCTCCAAAACCGCCATAAAAAAGCCCGACTACGGTTTGCAACTGCACATGGGGACAAAGAACGTACTTTGTGGAGAAATGTCCTCTGGTCTGAAAAAACTAAAATAGAACTGTTTGCACATAATGACCATCGTTATGTTTGGAGGAAAAAGGGGTGTGCTTGCAAGCCGAAGAACACCATCCCAACCGTGAAGCACGGGGGTGGCAGCATCATGCTGTGGGGGTGCTTTGCTGCAGGAGGGACTGGTGCACTTCACAAAATAGATGGCATCATGAGGAAGGAAAATTATGTGGATATTTTGAAGCAACATCTCAAGACATCAGTCAGGAAGTTAAAGCTTGGTCGCAAATGGGTCTTCCAAATGGACAATGACCCCAAGCATACTTCCAAAGTTGTGGAAAAAGTCAAGGTATTGGAGTGGCCATCACAAATCCCTGACCTCAATCCTACATTTGTGGGAAGAACTGAAAAAGCATGTCCGAGCAAGGAGGCCTACAAACCTGACTCAGTTACACTAGCTCAGTCAGGAGGAATGGGCCAAAATTCACCCAACTTATTGTGGGAAGCTTGTGGAAGGCTACCCAAAACGTTTGACCCAAGTTAAACAATTTAAAGGCAATGCTACCAAATACTAATTGAGTGTATGTAAACTTCTGACCCACTGGGAATGTGATGAAAGAAATAAAAGCTGAAATAAATCATTCTCTCTACTATTATTCTGACATTTCACATTCTTAAAATAAAGTGGTGAACCTAACTGACCTAAGACAGGGAATTTCTACTAGGATTAAATGTCAGGAATTGTGAAAAACTGAGTTTAAATATATTTGGCTAAGGTGTATGTAAACTTCCCACTTCAACTGTAGCATTTGCAAAGTCATCAACAGCTATTGTTTTAAATTCAACCCAGCGTTAAACTAAAAATAGACAATACATAAAGGCCTAGGGTTTCAAGCTTTGGTTGATTTCAAATGTAATCTTCATGTTAATAATGAATATGTTGGATTCACGTCTCCATTTCAACCAAAAATCAAAGTTAAAGAATAGGATTAAATCAAATCAAACTTTAAATGCAATTTAATTAACTTTGATTTGATTTAGTCCTATTTTGTTACTTCGATTTTTGGATGAGATGAAGACGTGAATCCAACATATTAATTATACATTTGTAGACAAACTAGAATTGAAGCCAGACTAAGTCAGTGGCACAAAAGATACATCTCCTTCAAATGTTAATATTTGGTTGAGTTGACAGCCAAACACAATTCAATATCACTTTTGCAATACAGTAAATAGCCTATTAACTTGTCGACAAGTTAACAAATTATATGTTGGATTTACGTCTCCAACTAAACCAAAAATAAAAGTTAAAGAATAGGATTAAGCCCTTTTCCCAGCCCCGGAGGCACAGACTCTACTTTCTCAGCACATCGGGGAGGATAACCCCTGAGCCTTCACTCACTCCTACATCCCTTTTCCCTTTAAGTTTAAATAAACTTTCTGGTGTGACGCAATGTGTGGTCCTCTTGTCGTCTGTCTGAACCGTGACAGTACGATCTGACCATCATGGACTCAGCGCACACTTCCCGACATGGAAACCGAAGAGCCTGAGCAACCCACCGCCATGCTACGCCTGGAACACACTGAGGAGAGAGCTAGGCCGCATGAGCGGCGTCATCTCCTCTCTGCTTCAGGTCGGCCACCAACAGCATCAGCAGTTCCAGCAGCACCAGCAGCAGTCCCAGCAGCAGCAACAACAACTCGCCATGATCATTCAACTCCTCACCAACCTGACCCCAGCCAGTCTGCCCACCAGCCCTGCCCCCGAGTTACCTGCCCCGGTCATTGCAGCCGCTGCTCGAACCCAAGATTGGAAACCCCGGGCGGTTCAACGGCGATTCAACCCAGGTCCGGCCATTCCTGACTAGCTGCCGACTTCAGTTCTCCTTGCAGCCAAGGACCTTCGCCACGGGGGGGCTAAAGTTGGGTATGCCATCACTCACCTGACGGGCCGAGCTCGACTCTGGGGAACAGCAGAGTTCAACGTCAAACCCCCGCATGTGCAACCTTCGACCTGTTTGCTGAGGAGATGCTGAAGGTGTTTGACCTGGATTCCCCAACCGCAGAGGCGTCTCGTGAACTGTTCAGTATTCGACAAGGCAGACGTACAGTCGCAGACCATTCCATCGACTTCCGAACCCTGGCGACGAAGTTCTTGGAACACACCATCGTTGGTGGACGCGTTCTTCCATAGTTTGGCTGACTATATCAAGGACGAGTTGGTCTCCCATGAACTGCCTTCCACTCTTGATGAAGCCATCGCACTGACTGTCAGGATCGACAGTAGGATACAGACCCGTCAGTCGTGGGAGGGGCGCCAAGGTCCACCTACTACCGGCATTCGGAGAGATCCGACTGGGCTCCTGTCATCTACTGCCACTCACCCAGGTCAGCTTGATCAGTCTGAGCCATGGAGATTGGGCGAGCCTCTCTCACTCCTGCAGAGCGCCAGCGACGCTTCACCCTCAAACCTCTGCCTCTATTGTGGAGGTGATGGACATCGTGTGGTAACCTGCCCTTTAAAGGGCCGCGCTCACCGGGCATAGGGGGAGTCCGGTTGAGTTCAATGACCATCCAGTCCTCCGACCGCAAACCCCTGCTGCAAGTTCACCTCCGCCTCCCTGACTCAACTCACACCCTGGCTGCTCTGGTGGATTCTGGCGCGAAGCCAACATAATGGACATCAAGCTGGCACGCCAACTGGGACTGAGAACCTCCGTTTGACACCTCCCTATTCCTGCCCGGGCACTGGACGGACACTTACTCGGATCGGTCACTCATGTCACGGCCCCGGTCTCGATGGGTCTGTCCGGAAACCATCAAGAAACTATCCAGTTTCACCTGCTCCCCCTCTCCAGGCCAACCCCTCATCCTGGGTTACCCATGGCTCCGCCGGCACAACCCTCAGCTCGACTGGGTGACCGGGGTGATCAGGGAGTGGGGAGAGGACTGCCACCGAACCTGCCTGCTTGCCGCACTACCCCCTCGGCCAGTACCTACTAACTCCGCTCCTGACCCCTCCAAGGACCCTGTGTCGATTCTGCCAAGTCCCTGCATCGTTGCAGCTCTGACCTGGGCTGTTGAGGAACAGGTGCTGGAGGCTCTCCGTAACCAGCCAGGTCCCAGCACTTGCCCAGCTGACCGCCTTTTTGTCCCCGAAGACCTGAGGTCCCAGGTCGTTCAGTGGGGACATGACTCCCGCCTAGCTTGTCACCCTGGCTCCACCCGCACTTACAACCTGCTCGCCCAGAGGTTCTGGTGGCCCTCTCTGAGGAAGGATGTACGGGAATTCGTCCAAGCCTGCCCCATCTGCAACCAACACAAGTCGTTCTGCCAGCCCCCAGCCGGATTGCTGCAGCCCCTGCCTGTGCCCAGGAGTCCGCTGGTCCCTGCTGCGCCTTGTCCTCCTCCTCCACGGCTCGTCGATGGTGGTCTGGTTTACACCGTCCGCCGCCTGCTTCGGTCCAGACGGAGGGGGTAGGGGTCTCAGTACCTCATTGACTGGGAGGGCTATGGACCTGAGGAAAGGACCTGGGTGCCAGCTAGTCGGATTGTGGATAGGACTCTCATCACCGCTTTCCACCAACGGCATCCTGATCAACCTGCAATCCGTGAGGGGCCGCCCCAGAGGGATCCCTAACACGTCCTGCCCGCTCGGCTTCCTGTCCTGTGCCTGATCCTGTCTCGGGACCTGTCCCATCTCGACCACGGCCCTCCGGCTTCCTCCGAGGATGAGGGCGTTCGCTCGGACCGTTCGGAGGGAGTTCTAGCCCTCCTCGGCTCCCCTCCTCCCGCCCGGCGTGGTGTTGCTCTTGGGACTTCTGGGGCCGTCCCTCCGGGGGTTCTGTCATGAGCCCTCTCACTCCACTGGGTTACCACCTTAAGTTGTTTCCACTCTGCTCACCCCTCTCTCTCTACTCAGCCCTAACTAGCTCCACCTGTCCCTGCTCTGCTCGGCTCTAATTACTCTGCCAGCTGCGCTGCATTACCCACTAACCTCTCCCAGTATTTATAGCCCTGTCTTTCAGCTCTCCTTTGTCAGATCGTCTGCAAAGCTCACACCCCGAACCTGTTTGCTCGCGCTTCTGGCTCACCCTGGTTTTGTGACCCCGGACCTGCCTGTTTTTGGATACTCTTCTGCCTCAGGAGATCCAGACCTGCTTCTGCCATTACGACTCCTGACTACTCTTCAATCCCGGTAACTCTGACCAGCCTTCTGCCTTGCTACTACGTATTTTGGATTTCCCTTGAACTGTACTGCTGCCTGGTTTCATTCCGCCCCGTTGTGTCTGTGTTTCCTCCCCCAGGACTTCTGGACCACCAACCACCGGGCGTCATCGGACGCATCGCTGCCACTGGGAGACAGACCCAGCACATCGGACGGGATAACCCCCTGGAGCCTTCACTCACTCCCTACATCCCTTTCCCTTTAAGTTTAAATAAACTTTCTGGTGTGGCGCAATTGTGGTCCTCTTGTCGTCTGTCTGAACCGTGACAGTGGCTCAGATGAAAGTATCAAAGCATTACATACATCTCTTTTAAATGTTGATATTTGGTTGGATTGTCAACCAAACACAATTCAATATTACTTTTGTAATACAGTATATAGCGAAAAGTTAAGGCTATATTAATAACTAATGTAACAGTACTATTCAACCTTAAAATGAGTAACACATCCATGGCCACATTTTGAGGTTACCGTAACTATAAATGTCTTCTTATGTAATCATACTAATTGTGCATGTTCAACGTAGCATGCAAAGGTCACCGGTCTGTGGAGATCTTCACAATTGCTTTAATGATCTGTGCAGAATCTGATCACTTGCACAATGTACTTTTAATGTAATCTCAACTGCAATTCAGGTCATTTGGTTGTGCTTTAAGATGAAGCACAGTGATAAACACATTAAGTTGTATAAATAAAAAACATCTGACATTGTATTCACACTTAAACTTTGTTGTGCTTTTAAATGTTTGAAAGACGCTGTGACATTTAGATGACAACTAAATCAAAAATCAGACATTGTTCTTCCATTGCGTTTAGATGGTTGAAAGCATAGTGATAACACATTGGGAATTCAACAAACGTCTGGCAGTACTTTTTGTGTGGTTGAATAAAGGTTGAAATCTCATTGATCAACATCTCAACCAAATATGACGTGGTGTGTCCAGTGGGGATCTCTCCTTGTCTTTCTATTTCTCTCTCTTTCTTAGTGAAACTAATATAGTGTTACTTATAATGCAGGACATACTTCAAGGTCTCCGTTGACATCTGCAGGTTATAATTCTTTTCCGTTTCAGGCAGCTTGGAAAAATCCACAAGGCAGGGGTGCTGCCGCTTATTGTCCTCCCTTATCTGGGAAACACATGAGAATTGTTAATGTACAAATATTTGACATATTACAAATGTCTTAAGGAAAGGGGAAATAAATATTCCAAAAGCTAATACCTTATTAAAAAACACAACTATACAAACCATGGTGAGTATAATTCAAATCACAATCAAGGTTTTTGTGAATCCACAGGGGAGTACACTCTTAGAAAAAAAGGTGCTATCTAGAACCTAAAATGGTTCTTCAGCTGTCCCCACAAGAGTAAGACCACTTTTAGTTCCAGGTAGAGCCCTTTTGGGTTCCATGTAGAACCCGGGTTCTACCTGGAACCAAAAAGGGTTCTCCTATGGGGACAACCGAAGAACCCTTTTGGAACCCTTTTTTCTAAGAGTGTGGGGATGTTGTCTACTTCCAAAGGGCTACTGGTGTCCTGGAGTGATAATGCGGTCTAGTCTAGTGGACATGTTGTGAATGTAGAGGAGGAGCATGTTTTATTGGGAGATAGAGAGGTGTGAGTCCTGAATACCAAGTGAGATATATAATTCCATTCTTGACTGCTGTGTTTAACCGCAGACAATCCCTTTGGCTGCTCTCTCCAGCCCATGCAGGAATAGATCCATGTTGACCAAGAAAACATGAAGTGGTTTTGTTATACAGATATATGGCTATTCGTGTGCTAAATTAACCCCAGGCAGCTCTTTTGTGAATAGTACAAGAACTCTCCTGCAGGAATTATTTTACCTAACAGAGTTTCCTACAGCCTATTACAGTCCAGACAGCCAATTACAGTCCAGACAGCCTATTACAGTCCAGACAGCCTATTACAGTCCAGACAACCTATTACAGTCCAGACAGCCAATTACAGTCCAGACAGCCTATTACAGTCCAGACAGCCAATTACAGTCCAGACAGCCTATTACAGTCCAGACAACCTATTACAGTCCAGACAGCCTATTACAGTCCAGACAGCCTATTACAGTCCAGACAGCCTATTACAGTCCAGACAGCCAATTACAGTCCAGACAGCCTATTACAGTCCAGACAACCTATTACAGTCCAGACAGCCAATTACAGTCCAGACAGCCTATTACAGTCCAGACAACCTATTACAGTCCAGACAGCCAATTACAGTCCAGACAGCCTATTACAGTCCAGACAGCCAATTACAGTCCAGACAACCTATTACAGTCCAGACAGCCTATTACAGTCCATTCAAATAGGGCTTTGTCAGAGGACAAAGACGTCCATGCTGTTATTCTTACTAGCCTTGGTATGAATGGAGTCACACAGCTTGTTTGAGACTATGTTTATACCGTCAATGGTCCATGCTGATAAAACTATTACAACTATTCTATAACAATACTAGCCTCCGATCATGAAGTGTGTCAGGCAGCTAATATAAATACCCTACCTCTGTACCCCATAGCAACCACAGCCACCAAAACTCAGACCTCTTTAAAATCAGCAGTGAAGCTGTGCTCTCTGGAGAGTGGAATACAATAACAGTGCAGTCCAGATATGTGTTCTGTTCAGCCTGGCTTCAGCACACTGTCTCCCTGGTGTAGCTAGTTCCATGCACTGCCAGGACAATGTCACCCGGCCTAAGCTAACGAGGTCTCGTTAAAACCAGATATAAAAGCCGAACTGCTATGTCAGGGGTGCAGAATTATGTTTAAATGAATACGAGAGTTTGACCCTGGCGTAATAGAGCTCACCATAAATCAAAGGCTCTATTAAGATGTTGGAACTGATGGATTGGCTGGCTATCCTGTGGGTGGACAAATCACACCATCACAGTGGTGTTTAAAAGGGGGATAGGGTGGAAGGAGGGACTGCAGGAATGAGAGAATCATTCAGTAGGGTAGTGTGTGGGGGTCTACTCTACACACTTCCATCACTTTGTAATATAGACATAAGAGCTGTGTTGCATATTGTTTCTGGTATTGATTGTCTGCACCTTTAAGGGCAGTGGGGCACAACAAGTCACTTTGGCAATCATGTACTAACATGAAACCAAGAAACAGTCATTCAGTCTTAGTATCAGTAGGACTTAATGAATTTGCATCCAGTTTAATAACCTGGAATTCAACTATCAGTGAGAGAGAAAAAGACCCCTCATAAGGTCTATCCAATCAGTAAAGTGTCCACTAAAGTTCCTTGAACTGAATTACAATGTTGGGCGGCATGTAGCCTAGCGGTTAGGAGTGTTGGGCCAATAACCGAAAGGTCATTGGTAAAAATCTCTGAGCCGACTAGGTGAAAAATGTGTCGATGTGCCCTTGAGCAAGGCACTTAACCCTAATTGCTCCAGGGTCGCTGTTATAATGGCTGATCCCTGGCTTTGACCCCACTCTCTGAGGTTGTCTCAGGGGGAGTGGAATATGACAAATGTTAGCACACACCTAATTATCTTATCTTATTATCAATGGTCCAAACATGTCACTGAGATCTATTTCCTGTTTTATTGCTGCAACAAAATGTCCAAAATGTCCTGCTGTGCCCTTGAGTAAAACAATTGCATTGTAATTCATGACTGATTTAGGACACAGAAAATGAGTATTTCGCCTACAAACAAACTAAAATGGAGTCTGTAGAATGAATGGCATGAGGAGCACAAAATGAGAAAAATGGGAGTAATCTTCACTTACCCTCTGTTGGGTTTGAACCGCAAATTATAAAAGAGAAAGCATAATGGTGTACAGGCTTGTTTTGGTGCTTTAATGTTGGTAGAATCTATAAGATTAGGTTAGGGTTAATGCATTTCACATAGGTCAATTATATTGATAATTGTTTAACACAAACAAACATTTGCAAGCTGAGATTTATTTCCCTGATAAAAGTTGATTTATGTTTATATTGGTTGAAATGATCAGCTGAGTGATGACCCATTTAGCGGTAATGTATCTTGTCTTTCCTATGTATGTCAATGACATGGACTGCCCAAAAGAGTTTGCCACTGCCAGTGCTCTGTGAATCTATTCTCTCCATCAGTGTTAAAGAGGTCTCCTACCTTCCCATAAGACCAGCCCAGTTCTATCTTGTTCATGCCCCACAGCTCGTGGATATTCTCAGCCAGTCTGTCCCGGACCTTCTCCAGGTATGGCGGCATGACGATCTGAGAGACAGAGAACACAAAGAATCTGTGTCGTAGATAAACAGCATCTGTTTGTAGACAGTACAGCAGGCCTATGTCATCAATCATACATTGTGGATATTTGGAAACACTTACACTGTAGGTACCACTGTACAACCTCCTTTTAAACATGCAGTATAACCACTGTTACTGTGTTTAAGATAAGCCGTGTTGCAGTTCATGTGAGACGTTCTGAGCTGAAAGCCATAACCCTGTTACCTGGCTGGTCTCCACAGGGGTGGGTATGAAGGAGGCCTGGGACATGAAAGGTGTGGTCCCCAGCAGGTCTCGGACCCCCTCCATGTCCCTCTTGTACTCCTTCACTGGCTCCACCTTCATCTTCTCCTTAGGGAGCAGGGCCTCGTAACACGGAGCGTAGCCTGACGGAGGCAGGAACTTGAAGTCACCATGACGACCACCCAACAAGAAACGCACCCTAGAGAGAGAGAGAGAGAGAGAGAGAGAGACTTAGTCAATCAGTGTGTTCAGTATGTGGATGACAGCTTGAGAGTGATGAGGGGGGTTGATAGGTTGATAGTGGAGGAGGGGTTAGTGGAGGGGATTAGAGCAGAACATTGAACCACTGAGGGCCACTGAGGCCAAACCCTAGCCCCACACCAGCTCTAGCCAAGCCCCAGACCCGCTCTAACCGAACCCCAGACCAGCTCTAACCGAGCCCCAGGCCAGCTCTAACCAACCCCCAGCCCAGCTCTAACCAACCCCCAGACCACTTCTAACCAACCCCCAGACCAGCTCTAACCAAGCCCTAGACCAGCTCTAACCAAACTGTTACAGACCCATATCCATCCTGCCCTGCCCTTCAAAGGTTTTTGAAAGCCAAGTCAATAAACAGATCACCGACCATTTCGAATCCCACCGTACCTTCTCCGCTATGCAATCCGGTTTCCGAGCTGGTCATGGGTGCACTTCAGCCACGCTCAAGGTCCTAAACGATATTATAACCGCGATCGATAATAGACAGTACTGTGCAGCCGTTTTCATTGACCTGGCCAAGGCTTTCGACTCTGTCAACCACCGCATTCTTATTGGCAGACTAAATAGCCTTGGTTTCTCAAATGACTGCCTCGCCTGGTTCACCAACTACTTCTCAGATAGAGTTCAATGTGTCAAATCGGAGGGCCTGTTGTCTGGACCTATGGCAGTCTCTATGGGGGTGCCACAGGGTTCAATTCTTAGGCCGACTCTTTTCTCTGTGTATATCAATGACGTCGCTCTTGCTGCTGGTGACTCTCAGATCCACCTCTACGCAGACGACACCATTTTGTATACATCTGGCCCTTCATTGGACACTGTGTTAACAAACCTCCAAACGAGCTTCAATGCCATACAACAATCCTTCAGTAGCCTCCAACTGCTCTTAAACACTAGTAAAACTAAATGCATGCTCTTCAACCGAACGCTGCTTGCACCCGCCCACCCGACTAGAATCACTACTCTCGACGGGTCTGACCTAGAGTATGTGGACAACTACAAATATCTAGGTGTCTGGTTAGACTGTAAACTCTCCTTCCAGACTCACATTAAGAATCTCCAATCCAAAGTTAAATCTAGAATCGGTTTCCTATTTCGCAACAAAGCCTCCTTCACTCATGCTGCCAAACATGCCCTCGTAAAACTGACTATCCTACCGATCCTTGACTTCGGCGATGTCATTTACAAAATAGCCTCCAACACTCTACTCAGCAAATTGGATGTAGTCTATCACAGTGCCATCCGTTTTGTCTCCAAAGCCCCATATAATACCCACCACTGTGACCTGTACGCTCTTGTTGGCTGGTCCTCACTACATATTCGTCGCCAAACCCACTGGCTCCAGGCCATCTATAAATCACTGCTAGGCAAATCCCCGCCTTATCTTAGCTCATTGGTCACCATAGCAACACCCACCCGTAGTCTGCGCTCCAGCAGGTATATCTCACTGGTCATCCCCAAAGCCAACACCTCCTTTGGCCGCCATTCCTTCCAGTTCTCTGCTGCCAATGACTGGAACAAATTGCAAAAATCTCTGAAGCTGGAGACACTTATCTCCCTCACTAACTTTAAGCATCAGTTGTCAGAGCACCTTACCGATCACTGCACCTGTACACAGCCCATCTGAAATTAGCCGCCCAACTACCTCATCCCTATATTGTTATTTATTTTGCTCATTTGTACCCCAGTATCTCTATTTGCACATCATCTCTTGCACATCTATCATTCCAGTGTTAATACTAATTGTAATTATTTTGCACTATAGCCTATTTATTGCCTTACCTCCATAACTTGCTACATTTGCACACACTGTATATATATGTATTTCTGTTGTATTTTTGACTTTGTTTTGTTTTACCCCATATGTAACTCTGTGTTGTTGTTTTTATCGCACTGCTTTGCTTTATCTTGGCCAGGTCGCAGTTGTAAATGAGAACTTGTTCTCAACTGGTTTACCTGGTTAAATAAAGGTGAAATAAAAAAATAAAATAAATAACCAAGCCCCAGCCCCAGACCAGCTCTAACCGAGCCCCAACCAAGCTCTAACCAAGCCCCAGCCCCAGACCAGCTCTAACTGAGCCCCAGCCCAGCCCTAACCGAACCCCAGCACAAGCCCAGCTCTAACCGAGGCCCAACCCAGCCCTAACCGAACCCCAACCCAGCTCTAACTGAGGCCCAGACCAGCTCTAGCCGCCCCAGCCCAGCTCTAACCGAGGCCCAGACCAGCTATAGCCGCCCCAGCCCAGCTCTAACCGAGGCCCAGACCAACTCTAACCGAGGTCCAGCTCTAACCGAGCCCCAGACCAGCTCTAACTGAACCCCAGCCCCAGACCATCTCTAACCGAACCCCAGACCCAGCCCCAACCTAGCTTTAATCAAGTCCCAGCCCCAACCCAGCTTTAACCATGCCCCAGCCCAACTCTAACCGAGCACCATCCCCAGCCCAGCTCTAACCAAGCTCCAGCTTAGCCCGGCAGAGCAGAGAGTGACTATGACTAACCCCACTCTGAGAATGATGCAACATTTCAGCCCACCACTCAGAAGCCCTCCTGGGCCATAACCGAAATAGCAGCTGAAGTAGTAGCGATGATGACGCATTCACTCCAAGTCTCATTGAGTGCAGTTCACCAATCAATTATTAACAAGTGTATGCCGTTGCGTAGCATGGCTCACTGCACAGAGGACAGGAAATGTTCAAGCCCCACAGGGTTTGTTATTTACAGTCTATGATGTGGCCTGCATCTCTCCTGTGACATCTTACATACAGACATATGCAGAATAACTATAATAATTTCTTTAAATATGAGTTCCTGTTAATTTTGTATAATGCTTCTGAAAATGTTATTGTGGTAATTGAGATACAGTGTAGCTTGCAGGCCTTGGTGGAATTTGATGTGAACTGAAATGTTTTGAGCTGTCAAGCGTCATGTCTCGGACAGAGGTCCAGAATAGTAAAATGCCATTTTGCTGCAAAAAACTGGGTCGATCATGAAATCCTGGAAGGCTTGCTAGAGCCTGAAATGTCATTTTGCAGACATGTCAATCACATAATCTGAAGTTGCCATGGCAACATACGTGAGTAAGATGTAGGCCTCTACCTGCATCCGAGCCCCTAAGGATTAATATATAGAGGAAATGATGGAGGGATGGATTAGATAGATTTTTGTGCAGTCTAGAGGGAGAATAGGAAGCAATTTGAGGAGAGTGCCCAGTATGTGTGTATACGTGTTCATTCAAATAAATGACACAGGTGTGTGTGTAAGACAAACACATACTTGACCCCAGCGGAAAAGCTGACAACAGGGAAGAAGAGTCCATCGATGTTGAAGTTCTCGAACATGCCCTGTACGGGCTGTCCATTGATCCTGAAGGAGATGCTGGGAGCTCCCAGGTCCAGACAACAGCTCACCACATCCTCAGAGGTCAGGATGTGTTGGTTAATAGAAGCCACCGCCCGGGAGATACGACCTGCAATAAACCACAGTCTCAGCACAGAAATATGACCTGCAAGACACACACTCACTTTCGCACACGAAAGCACGCACACACACATGCACACGCACACATAGTGGGCAGAGAGATTTGCCGTGCAGGACACACACACTGTCTAGACACAATCTGGCCCAAACTCTGGGTGACTTCTCATCATTTATAAAGCAGGTGACTTAATGTGCTTGAGATTCAGATGAAAACAAACTGACCTGACCAGAGATTAAGTCCGTCAAAGCCGTAAGAGTAGAGGTCGTCCCCCACCCCATTGCCCCCCCAACCCTCCCCTCCACCTGGGTAAGGGGCGTAACCCTTGTTGGTGGCCCAGCCCACGCGCAGGTGAGAGGGGTCGCTGGTCAAGAAGTGATCCACCTGATCAATCATCAGCTCATAGTACCACTTCTTATACTGGGCCGAGCCCTCACTCACTCCCAGGTAGATGTTGGGCCTCATGCTGCCAAAGATCAGAGACACAGATTAGGGCTTAATCACATACTGGTAATTGTGATCGATGTTGTTATATGCACCGTTGCCTTGCACAATACAATCAAACAAACACAGCAATGAGAAGGATATCCAACACTATATATCCCTCATACTTTACAACCAGTACCGTCTTAATCTAATTATTCCGGGCTGGGATTGGATGGCTTTTTACCTTTGGACGTCATTGACCAATCGGGTCTGGAGAAGCAGATCTCTTTTGGGGAGCAGGTGATCGCAGATGAGGTTCTGATTGGCTCGTACTGCCACCCCGTTACACACACAGAGGGAACAGAGCACATCCAAAATCTGCAGGTTGAGAGAGAGAGAGAGAGACACAGAGACAGAGACAGACAGAGAGAGAGACAAAGACAGAGAGAAAGTGAGACAGAGAGAGAGAACAGGACCAAATCATCCGTAGTCCTTTTCCATGTTACTATTAAAGGGAAAACGTTTTCCTTTAGCTATTAAAAAACAACTTCTCTGGTAGATAGCGGTCTATGTGGCATGGTATTAGTCAGAACCATATATTGTAGTGTCAAAATTGACAAAAAAGCGTAAGTAGGATAATTATGGTCATAAAGTCAGTACATTCCAAAACTGAGTTTTGCAAGATTTGTGTAACTGAGGTCGTCACAACTTCCTTGAGGGTTGGGTTTGAATTACAATCATGCCCACTTGCCCAGTAACACGGGATTGTAACCCCTAGGGAGAATTGTCATGCACAGAGAAAGAGCTGCGGTGATCTTGATAGTGATCACTCAAGTATGCCAATGTTTTGGGCAAAATGAGAATTGAGACGATGCACACTTGCATCCCAAATGCCACTTGTCAATATTCCAAAATTCAAAATCCATTCACGAGCATCTTGTGTCCCGCCGCGGCCTGTTTTGTAACATGATTTACTATGAAACCCTATGAAACACTGCCAGACAGACACACTCTGGTAACAGACTAGTTTATCATGCACATTTGAGAAATACTGCACCAAACACCTTAGCTTGATGTAAAATTGTGTGACTAAGACCTCCTCGGCATAAAAAAATTAATTACAGATTTCTTGATTTCCATTAATTCAGACTATTTTCAGGATGTCACGACTTCCTCCGAAGCTGCCACCTCTCCTTGTTCGGGCAGGCTTCGGTGTTCGTCGTCACTGGCCTTCTAGCCACTGCCGCTCATCATCTCATCATTCCATTTGTTTTGTCTTGTTTATTACACACACCTGGTTCATATCCCCTCATCAGTACCTGTATAAGTGTTCCCTCTGCCCCCTTGTCTTTGTGTGTGATTGTTTATTGTGGAGGATAGTGAAGCTCGGTGAAGCTCCGTGTACTTTGTGTCGCTGGGATTTTTCCCTGTGTGCTTTGTATTTTCCAGTGCACCTGTTTTGCGCACTGAAGTGATGTTGACGCATTACTGCGTAAATCTGTATTTGTGGAATAAAGCCTGTTATTCTGTGATTTACCCTCCTGCGCCTGACTCCTTCAACATCACCTCATCACACAGGAAGTGGTAGTGGCTGTCACGCCCTGGCTCTGGGGACTCTTAAATGTTGAGCCAGGGTGTGTAGTGTCTATGTTGTATTTTCTATGTTCATGATCTAGATCGTGTAGATCTATGTTGGCCAGGGTGGTTCCCAATCAGAGGCAGCTGATTCTCGTTGTCTCTGATTGGGGACCATACTTAGGCAGCCTGTTTGGCACTGTTTAGTGTGGGATCTTGTTCTGGAAGGTTTGTGTTCAACCCAGGACTTCACGTATCGTTTGTTTTGTTGTTTTGGTTCGTGTTGTGAACTGCAAATAAAAGAATGTACGCATATCACGCTGCGCCTTGGTCCGCTTCATCTAACGACGATCGTGACAGAAGATCCCACCATAAAAGGACCAAGCAGCGTGCCAAGCAGGAGGAGTTGGCGATGTCCCAGGTGGGCGAATGGTGGTCTTGGGAGGACATATTCGCGGGCAGAGGGCCCTGGGCAAAGGTACAGGCCCTGGCAAGAGAGGAGAAACGGCACCAACCGTGCCGACGACGGACACGCGAGAGGCAACCCCAATAATTTTTTTTTGGGGGGGCACACGGCATGGACGACGGGGCTGCTGGAGGCAGCTACAGGGCGCATCGGCGATTTAGGAGAGGAGGCCACCAGGTTTGGGGGGCTGGAAGGGTGGTTGGTGGAGCCTAGAGGTAGAGCAGAGCCAACTCCCCGTACTCAGGCTAGGCAGCGTGAGACTGGGCAGGTTCCGAGTTATGCGGAGCTACGTACTGTGCCGCGAGTGTTCCGGCACAGTCCTGTACGTCCTGTGCTAGCACCACGCACGTGTCGTGCTAAGGTGGGCATGCAGCCAGGACGGAGTGTGCCGGCTCAACGCTCGTGGCCTCCAGTACCCCTCCTCGGTCCCGGATATCCTGCGCCAGTGCCACGTGCTGTAGTGTCAGTACGAGTGCACAGCCCTGTACGTCCTGTGCTGATGCCTCACACGGAGTGTGTGGAAATAGGCATTCAGCCAGGACGGGTTGTGTCAGCTCTCCGTTCCAGACCTCCAGTCCGTCTCCAGAGTCCAGCCCGGCCTGTTCCTGTCCCTCACACCAAGCCTGTGGTGTGCGTCGCCAGCCCGGTCCGGCCTGTTCCTGCTCCCCGCACCAAGCCAGTGGTGCGCATCGTCAGCCCAGTCCAGCCCGTTCCTGCTCCCCGCACCAAGCCAGTGGTGCGCGTCGCCAGCCCGGTCCGGCCTGTTCCTGCTCCCCGCACCAAGCCAGTGGTGCGCGTCGTCAGCCCGGTCCGGCCTGTTCCTGTCCCTCGCACCAAACCAGTGGTGCGCGTCGCCAGCCCGGTCCGGCCTGTTCCTGCTCCCCGCACCAAGTCAGTGGTGCGCGTCGCCAGCCCGGTCCGGCCCGTTCCTGTCCCCCGCACCAAGCCTGTGGTGCGCGTCGCCAGCCCGGTCCGGCCTGTTCCTGCTCCCCGCACCAAGCCAGTGGTGCGCGTCGCCAGCCCGGTCCGGCCTGTTCCTGCTCCCCGCACCAAGCCAGTGGTGCGCGTTGTCAGTCCGGCACCGATGTCCAGTCCAGCTCCGGCCAGCGGGGCCAGACCAGACCAGGGGCGCTACGGGGGGGTAGAGAGAGAGTGATGGTCACGCCCGGAGCCGGATCCGCCTCCGAGGCGGAATGCCCACCCGGCCCCTACCCTCTTGTGTTTGGTTGGCGCGGTCGCAGTCCGCGCCTTTGGGGGGGGGGGTACTGTCACGCCCTGGCTCTGGGGACTCTTAAATGTTGAGCCAGGGTGTGTAGTGTCTATGTTGTATTTTCTATGTTCATGATCTAGATCGTGTAGATCTACAGTGGGGAAAAAAAGTATTTAGTCAGCCACCAATTGTGCAAGTTCTCCCACTTAAAAAGATGAGAGAGGCCTGTAATTTTCATCATAGGTACACGTCAACTATTATTGACAAAATGAGGAAAAAAAATCCAGAAAATCACATAGTAGGATTTTTAATGAATTTATTTGCAAATTATGGTGGAAAATAAGTATTTGGTCACCTACAAACAAGCAAGATTTCTGGCTCTCACAGACCTGTAACTTCTTCTTTAAGAGGCTCCTCTGTCCTCCACTCGTTACCTGTATTAATGGCACCTGTTTGAACTTGTTATCAGTATAAAAGACACCTGTCCACAACCTCAAACAGTCACACTCCAAACTCCACTATGGCCAAGACCAAAGAGCTGTCAAAGGACACCAGAAACAAAATTGTAGGCCTGCACCAGGCTGGGAAGACTGAATCTGCAATAGGTAAGCAGCTTGGTTTGAAGAAATCAACTGTGGGAGCAATTATTAGGAAATGGAAGACATACAAGACCACTGATAATCTCCCTCGATCTGGGGCTCCACACAAGATCTCACCCCGTGGGGTCAAAATGATCACAAGAACAGTGAGCAAAAATCCCAGAACCACACGGGGGGACCTAGTGAATGACCTGCAGAGAGCTGGGACCAAAGTAACAAAGCCTACCATCAGTAACACACTACGCCGCCAGTGACTCAAATCCTGCAGTGCCAGACGTGTCCCCCTGCTTAAGCCAGTACATGTCCAGGCCCGTCTGAAGTTTGCTAGAGTGCATTTGGATGATCCAGAAGAGGATTGGGAGAATGTCATATGGTCAGATGAAACCAAAATATAACTTTTTTGGTAAAAACTCAACTCGTCGTGTTTGGAGGACAAAGAATGCTGAGTTGCATCCAAAGAACACCATACCTACTGTGAAGCATGGGGGTGGAAACATCATGCTTTGGGGCTGTTTTTCTGCAAAGGGACCAGGACGACTGATCCGTGTAAAGGAAAGAATGAATGGGGCCATGTATCGTGAGATTTTGAGTGAAAACCTCCTTCCATCAGCAAGGGCATTGAAGATGAAACGTGGCTGGGTCTTTCAGCATGACAATGATCCCAAACACACCGCCCGGGCAACGAAGGAGTGGCTTCGTAAGAAGCATTTCAAGGTCCTGGAGTGGCCTAGCCAGTCTCCAGATCTCAACCCCATAGAAAATCTTTGGAGGGAGTTGAAAGTCCGTGTTGCCCAGCGACAGCCCCAAAACCTCACTGCTCTAGAGGAGAACTGCATGGAGGAATGGGCCAAAATACCAGCAACAGTGTGTGAAAACCTTGTGAAGACTTACAGAAAATGTTTGACCATTGCCAACAAATGGTATATAACAAAGTATTGAGAAACTTTTGTTGTTGACCAAATACTTATTTTCCACCATAATTTGCAAATAAATTCATTAAAAATCCTACAATGTGATTTTCTGGAATATTTTTTCTCATTTTGTCTGTCATAGTTGATGTGTACCTATGATGAAAATTACAGGCCTCTCTCATCTTTTTAAGTGGGAGAACTTGCACAATTGGTGACTGACTAAATACTTTTTTTCCCCACTGTATGTTGGCCAGGGTGGTTCCCATTCAGAGGCAGCTGATTCTCGTTGTCTCTGATTGGGGACCATACTTAGGCAGCCTGTTTGGCACTGTTTAGTGTGGGATCTTGTTCCGGAAGGTTTGTGTTCAACCCAGGACTTCACGTATCGTTTGTTTTGTTGTTTTGGTTCGTGTTGTGTACTGTAAATAAAAGAATGTATGCATATCACGCTGCGCCTAGGTCCGCTTCATCTAACGACGATCGTGACAGTGGCTATGTTGTTGCTACCGTGCCTCAATAGGGACAAACAACAGTAACTTCCAGGGTACGATAAAGCAAACATAACACACCCACATCGAACCACACCCCAAGACTCAAATCTCTTTTTTTATTAATGAGCAGCAGAAAAAAATTCAGCCACTCTTTAATGCAGCCAGTCATAATTATTGAGAGATGCTAATCAGGAGAAGCCACATCCAGTAATGTCATTTTGATGCATGTGGGCCCATCCTGGCTTTATAAAGCAGAGGAATTAAATGGGCAAGGAACGGCAGCCAAGGGCGCCAGGCCAAGACCTGTGCTTTATTATCAGTGGCTTTATGAGGGGCTACAGCTAAATGATACAACCACTGTGATTTATGACAAAGGAGATGGCAGCCCCGCTGGAGATCTAATTTAAATGTAAACATATTGCTACACAATGCCTATACACATTACAGTCAAATGCCCAGCCCCAACAGGAAAAGTAGGACCGAGCACGGCCCCATTCTCATCGACGGGGCTGTAGTGGAGCAGGTTGAGAGCTTCAAGTTCCTTGGTGTCCACATCACCAACAAATTATCATGGTCCAAACACACCAAGACAGTCGTGAAGAGGGTACGACAAAGCCTATTCCCCCTCAGGAGACTGAAAAGATTTGGCATGGGTCCTCAGATCCTCAAAAGGTTCTACAGCTGCACCATCGAGATCATTCTGACTGGTTGCATCACTGCCTGGTATGGCAACTGCTCGGCCTCCGACCGCAAGGCACTACAGAGGATAGTGCGTACTGCCCAGTACATCACTGGCGCCAAGCATCCTGCCATCCAGGACATCTATACCAGGTCGCAGTTGTAAATGAGAACTTGTTCTCAACTGGCTTACCTGGTTAAATAAAGGTGAAAAAAAAAAAAGAATACCAGGCGGTGTCAGAGGAAGGCCCTAAAAATTGTCAAAGACTCCAGTCATAGACTGTTCTCTCTGCTACCGCACGGCAAGCGGTACCGGAGCGCCAAGTCTAGGTCCAAAAGGCTTCTTAACAGCTTCTACCCCCAAGCCATAAGACTCCTGAACAGCTAATCAAATGGCTACCCGGACTATTTGCATTGTCCCCACCCCCCCACCCAACCCCTATTTTACGCTGCTGCTACTCTCTGTTTATTATCTATGCATAGTCACTTTAACACTACCTACATGTACATATACCTCAATTACCTCAACTAACCTGTGCCCCCGCACATTGACTCTGTACCGGTACTCCCTGAATATAGCCTCGCTACTGTTATTTTACTGTTGCTCTTTAATTATGTTTTTATTTTTTTTAACTTACCTATTTTTTACTTAACACTTATTTTTCTTAAAACTGCATTGTTGGTTAAGGGCTTGTAAGCATTTCACTGTAAGGTGAAATTAGGCGCATGCGACAAATACAATTTGATTTGATTTGAACAACAACTCTGCAGCCCTGTCAGCACTGGGTGTACTAATAAAATGCAGGCTCATCTGTGAATTACTGTGCTATAAGAAACTGTGGTCAAGCTCTTGTGATGGATAAATAGAATCAAAACAAAAACTATGTAGTTACAGTATATTCATTTGATCATGCTGATATATTTGATACAGCTCCTCCTCCGGTTCCAGCTCACCTTGTGGTTGCGTCCATGTTTGTAGAGCAGGGAGATGATGGACTTGATGTGTCCTCTCTGGATGATATTTAGAGCCTCCGGGCTCTCAATTAGAATGCAGTGGAGAACCTCCAGTATGCCTGCCATGGCAAATCACCAATTAACAGCCACAGAGGACAAGGGAACAAGACACAAAGGGTTGTTTCTCAAACACATGCTCCTGAGCACAAGAAGAGGGTATGATAATACATGGCCAGGCATTACTAAACCCATCCAGGACTCTAAACACCAGCTCTGGGGTTTACAACAGTGTAATCCAACTACACATCACCTTTTAAACCATGTGCAGTCAGCATGCAGGTCAAGGAGTGGTAGGACAAGGTCACACAGAGCTTTAGCTTTATTGATTGATTGATTGATTGACTGAATCGATTGGATAATTAAAAGAAGTAGGCTGCTCCAGCCAGAGACATTACGTAGATACAAAAATTTGCAAGGATAAAAGCACAATAAAGGCTGCAGGCTTATTTCCATTGTTGTCCTCATAAACATGTGTCATGTTGTTATCATGTTATCATTTAAACACGAGTCCAGGTGGTATCATGTTATCATTTAAACACGTGTCATGGTGGTATCATGTTATCATTTAAACACGTGTCATGGTGGTATCATGTTATCATTTAAACGTGTCATGGTGGTATCATGTTATCATTTAAACGTGTCATGGTGGTATCATGTTATCATTTAAACACGTGTCATGGTGGTATCATGTTATCATTTAAACGTGTCATGGTGGTATCATGTTATCATTTAAACGTGTCATGGTGGTATCATGTTATCATTTAAACGTGTCATGGTGGTATCATGTTATCATTTAAACACGTGTCATGGCGTTATCATGGTACCTGAGGAGGACTCCAGTCTCTCCAGCTTGCTGACCAGCCAGTCCAGGTTGTTGGAAAACTGGGTGCAGTTGTTCCTGTTGCCTCGGATCAGCGCAGCTACAGGACACATGGACAAGGTCACAGGTCAAGAGGAGGAGACATATTACAGACACGTTACATATCCAGTTGGCAAGTTTGAAGAGGATAATGCAAATTGCTTATCTTTGACCTACAGTACAGCAAAAACATAGCTCCTATAGAAAAACACTGCACATCATCCGCAACAAACAATGACACCCATGTCAGTCAAGGGAAGAAGACAGGTAACATATAATCAAATTGCTTGTCTTTGGTCTACAGCCAACAACACTGCCAAACCTTACATCTTACACAACAACAACGTCACACAAAACACACCTTAAACCACACTCCATGCCAAGGAAAGAGTAGTGTCCTTCTTCGAAGCCTTTACGCATATTAATTAAGCAGCAGAGGAAGGGCGTGACATCAGGGGAAGAGGAAAGGAGAGTTGTCCCAGCAAGAAATGACAGGGTCGCCTGGCATAGACAGAGGAGAGGAGGCCTAGCTCGCAAATCCATTTAGCTGGTGCAGGTGTGTGGAGGAGGGAATATGAGAGGGGGGACGTGGTCTGCACATTAATGCTCCCCATGAGGAGAAAGCACCATGTAAACACGCTGTGAAGGGCTCAGACAATGATACGGACACTAGAACTGGGAAGTTTCTGAGAGGGAGACGTGCTCCTACTACCAAGAGGGAATGACTATAATGTACAACTGACATGTAAGGTTGGACTGGTTTTTCCCACTCTGAAAGACCGTATTCTAACAATTAGAGGCCTAACTCAAGGATATGGGTAAAAGTGGTATTGAAGCCATCTGGTGAGCATGGGCAGTCCAGCTTGGCTGGGAGTGTGCTGTAGACATGTGCTGGGGGAGATGTTGGGTAGAAGCCCTGGAAGCACTTCACACAGATGTGAAATCTGCATGCTATCTTTATCCACTCCCAGCCCCAGCAACGAGCTCCAGCCCCAGCCCAAGCCCCTGTTTGTATGTGTGTGTATGTGTGTGTGTGTGTGTGTGTGTGTGTGTGTGTGTGTTTAAGTTAGTTGTATGTACAGGATACACATGGTATACACCGTCCAACGAAATGCTTACTTGCAGGTTCCTTCTCGACAATGAAACAACAATAAGAAATAAGAAAAGATGAGAATACAAACAAAGTAAATGTCTCATTTTACATTTAAGTCATTTAGCAGACGCTCTTATCCAGAGCGACTTACAGTTAGTCAGATTATTATTATACTTTTTTTATTTTTTTTCATACCCCCTGAGGGAATCGAACCCACAACCCTGGCGTACGCCATGCTCTATCAACTGAGCTACTGTGCTATTGTGCAGCAACTGTGATGTGTGTAGCATGAATGCATATGTGTTTGTGTGTGTGTATGTGTGTGTTGCTAGAGTGCATGTGTACTGAGGCTAGGGCTGTGATGGAATTTTAGGTGACGGTAAACCAACGTTAAGATGTTATCTTATGCTTATGTTTCTAGCTCCAACAATGCAGACATATTCATTTATTTTTTAACCTTCATTTAACTAGGCAAGTCAGTTAAGAACAAATTATTCTTTACAATGACGGCCTACACTGGCCAAACCCGGACGACGCTGGGCCAATTGTGCGCCACCCTATGGGACTCCCACTCACGGCCGGTTGTGATACAGCCTGGAATCGAACCAGGGGGTCTGTAGTGACGCCTCAAGCACTGAGATGCAGTGCCTTAGACCACGGCACCACTCGGGAGCCCAATATCTAGCCAATACAATAGCAATACACACGCCTTCTTCACCACTGTCATTGTGCTCCCCTCCTCCCTCTCTGTGGATGACTTTGTCAACCACTTTGAAAAAAAGGTTGACGACATCCGATCCTCGTTTGTTAAGTCTAATGACACTGCTGGTCATGCTCACACTGCCCTACCCTATGCTTTGACTTCTTTCTCCCCTCTCTCTCCAGATAAAATCTTGCGACTAGTGACTGCAGGCCGCCCAACAACCTGCCCGCTTGACCCCATCCCCTCCTCTCTTCTCCAGACCATCTCCGGTGACCTTCTCCCCTACCTCACCTCGCTGATCAACTCATCCTTGACCGCTGGCCATGTCCCTTCCGTCTTCAAGAGAGCGAGAGTTGCACCCCCTTCTCAAAAAACCAACACTCGATCCCACTGATGTCAACAACTACAGACCAGTATCCCTTCTTTCTTTTCTTTCCAAAACTATTGAGCGTGCCGTCTTTAGCCAACTCTCTTGCTATCTCTCTCAGAATGACCTTCTTGATCCAAACCAGTCAGGTTTCAGGACTGGTCATTCAACTGAGACTGCTCTTCTCTGTGTCACGGAGGCTCTCCGCACTGCTAAAGCTAACTCTCTCTCCTCTGCTCTTGTCCTTCTAGACCTGTCTGCTGCCTTTGATACTGTGAACCATCAGATCCTCCTCTCCACCCTCTCCGAGCTGGGCATCTCCGGCGCGGCTCACTCCTGGATTGCGTCCTACCTGACCGGTCGCTCCTACCAAGTGGCGTGGCGAGAAGCTGTCTCCGCACCACGTGCTCTCACCACTGGTGTCCCCCAGGGCTCAGTTCTAGGCCCTCTCCTATTCTCGCTATACACCAAGTCACTTGGCTCTGTCATATCCTCACATGGCCTCTCCTATCATTGCTACGCTGACGATACACAACTAATCTTCTCCTTTCCCCCTTCTGATAACCAGGTGGCGAATCGCATCTCTGCATGTCTGGCCGACATATCAGTATGGATGACGGATCACCACCTCAAGCTGAACCCTGGCAAGACGGAGCTGCTCTTCCTCCCGGGGAAGGACTGCCCGTTCCATGATCTCGCCATCACGGTTGACAACTCCGTTGTGTCCTCCTCCCAGAGTGCGAAGAGCCTTGGCGTGACCCTGGACAACACCCTGTCGTTCTCCGCCAACATCAAGGCGGTGACCCGATCCTGCAGGTTCATGCTCTACAACATTCGGAGAGTACGACCCTGCCTTACACAGGAAGCGGCACAGGTCCTAATCCAGGCACTTGTCATCTCCCGTCTGGATTACTGCAACTCGCTGTTGGCTGGGCTCCCTGCCTGTGCCATTAAACCCCTACAACTCATCCAGAATGCCGCAGCCCGTCTGGTGTTCAACCTTCCCAAGTTCTCTCCACGTCACCCCGCTCCTCCGCACACTCCACTGGCTTCCAGTTGAAGCTCGCATCCGTTACAAGACCATGGTGCTTGCCTATGGAGCAGTGAGGGAACGGCACCTCCGTACCTTCAGGCTCTGATCAGTCCCTACACCCAGGCGAGGGCATTGCGTTCATCCACCTCTGGCCTGCTGGCTCCCTTCCTCTGCGGAAGCATAGTTCCCGCTCAGCCCAGTCAAAGCTGTTCGCTGCTCTGGCACCCCAATGGTGGAACAAGCTCCCTCACGACGCCAGGACAGCGGAGTCACTCACCACCTTTCGGAGACATTTAAAACCCCACCTCTTTAAGGAACACCTGGGATAGGATAAAGTAATCCTTCTACCCCCAAAAAAAAAAAAAAAAAAGTATTATTGTAAAGTGGTTATCCCACTGGCTATAGGGTGAATGCACCAATTTGTAGTCGCTCTGGATAAGAGCGTCTGCTAAATGACGTAAATGTGCCCTTGAGCAAGGCACTTAACCCTAATTGCTCCTGTGAGTCGCTCTGGATAAGAGCGTCTGCTAAATGACTAAAATGTAAATGTAAAAAATGTGAAGGGAACATTACAGGTGTGCTTGTCCGGGGTTACAATAAAAATATGTACTGTTGGGGGTACTCGAGGACCGGAGTTGGGACCACTGGCAAAATGGGTGGACTGGCGGCCATTGCAAGGAGCAAAGCAGGAAGTAAAAGCAGGATGTGTCAATATGTGCTGTGATTCAACTCAACTGACATTCAACTCAACTGACATTAGAAAAAATACATTCCATTGTATAAGCCACATTATTCCCCTTTAACATAATTGGAATGAACATTCTACATTACCATGGAAATTATTGCATCACAATAGCAAGCAGCCATTGTGAGTGTACCCAAGAGTTTACCAGTCAAATTGCCAGGATTAGAGGTTCCAAGACCGTTCTATTAATTTATATTTCTATGTGTGCTGCTGCTGCAGGGAGAGCAACTGAAGACTCATTTTCTAGTACACCTTGCTTGTTTCAGCAAGGAGCAACAAAGTTTCATCACCTCAGAAACTGACTCAACCGCACAAATGCCATACAGAATACAGAAGACAGCCCTATTTGGTAAAAGACCACGTCCCTATCACGTCCCTATTATGGCAAGAACAGCTCAAATAACCAAAGAGAAACGACAGTCCATCATTACTTTAAGACATGAAGGTCAGTCAATACGGAACATTTCAAGAACTTTGAAAGTTTCTTCAAGTGCAGTCGCAAAAGCCATCAAGCGCTATGATGAAACTGGCTCTCATGAGGACCGCCACAGGAATGGAAGACCCACAGTTACTTTTGCTGCAGAGGATAAGTTCATTAGAGTTACCAGCCTCAGAAATTGCAGCCCAAATAAATGCTTCACAGAGTTCAAGTCACAGACACATCTCAACATCAACTGTTCAGTGGGAACTGTGTGAATCAGGCCGTCATGGTCGAATTGCTGCAAATAAACCACTACTAAAGGACACCAATAATAATAAGAGACCTGCTTGGGCCAAGAAAAACGAGCAATGGACATTAGACCGGTGGAAATGTGTCCTTTGGTCTGGAGTCCAAATTGGAAATGTTTGGTTCCATCCGCCGTGTCTTTGTGAGATGAGGTGTGGGTGAACGGATTATCTCTGCATGTGTAGTTCCCACCGTAAAGCGTGGAGGAGGAGGTGTTATGGTGTGGGGGTGCTTTGCTGGTGACACTGTCTATGATTTATTTAGAATTCAAAGCACACTTAACGAGCATGGCTACCACAGCATTCTGCAGCGATACGCCAACCCATCTGGTTTTGGCTTAGTGGGACTATCATTTATTTTTCAACAGGACAATGACCCAACACACCTCCAGGCTGTGTAAGGGCTATTTTACCAAGAAGGAGAGTGATGGAGTGCTGCATCAGATGACCTGGCCTCCACAATCTCAACCCAATTGAGATGAGTCGGACGGCAGTGTGAAGGAAGAGCAGCCAACAAGTGCTTAGCATATGTGGTAACTCCTTCAAGACTGTTGGAAAAGCATTCCACGTGATGCTGGAGAGAATGCCAAGAGTGTGCAAAGCTGTCATCAAGGCAAAGGGTGGCTATTTGAAGAATCTCAAATATAAAATATGTTTTGATTTGTTTAACACTTTTTTGGTTACTACATAATTCTATATGTGTTAATTCATAGTTTTGATATCTTCACTATTATTCTACAATGTAGAAAATAGTAAAAATAAAGAAAAACCCTTGAATGAGTAGGTGTCCAAACTTTTGACTGGTACTGTATATAACAATATAATGTATATATACAGTTGAAGTCGGAAGTTTACATACACTTAGGTTGGAGTCATTAAAAATCGTTTTTTCAACCACTCGACATATTTCTTGTTAACAAACTATAGTTTTGGCAAGTCGGTTAGGACATCTACTTTGGGCATGACACAAGTAATTGTTCCAACAATTGTTTACAGACAGATTATTTCACTTATAATTCACTGTATCACAATTCCAGTGGGTCAGAGGTTTACATACACTAAGTTGACTGTGCCTTTCAACAGCTTGAAAATTCCAGAAAATTATGTAATGGCTTTAGAAGCTTCTGATAGGCTAATTGACATCATTTGAGTCAATTGGAGGTGTACCTGTGGATGTATTTCAAGGCCTACCTTCAAACTCAGTGTCTCTTTGCTTGACATCATGGGAAAATCAAAAGAAATCAGCCAAGACCTCAGAAAAAACATCGTAGACCTCCACAAGTCTGGTTCATCCTTGGGAGCAATTTCCAAATGCGTGACGGTACTATGTTCATCTGTACAAACAATAGTACGCAAGTATAAACACCATGGGACCACTCAGCCGTCATACATACATTGTGGTCCTCTGTAGCTCAGCTGGTAGAGCACGGCGCTTGTAACGCCAAGGTAGTGGGTTCGATCCCCGGGACCACCCATACACAACAAAAAAAATTTATGCACGCATGACTGTAAGTCGCTTTGGATAAAAGCGTCTGCTAAATGGCATATTATTATTATTATACCGCTCAGGAAGGAGACGCGTTCTGTCTCCTAGAGATGAATGTACTTTGGTGTGAAAAGTGCAAATCAATCCCAGAACAACAGCAAAAGACCTTGTGAAGATGCTGGAGGAAACAGGTACAAAATAATGTATATCCACAGTAAAACAAGTCCTATATCAACATAACCTGAAAGGCTGCTCAGCAAGGAAGAAGCCACTGCTCCAAAACCGACATAAAAAAGCCAGCCTACGGTTTGCAACATGGAGACAAAGATCGTACTTTGTGGAGAAATGTCCTCTGGTCTGATGAAACAAAAATAGAACTGTTTGCCCATAAAGACCATCGTTATGTTTGGAGGAAAAGGGGGGATGCTTGCAAGCCGAAGAACACCATCCCAACCGTGAAGCACAGGGGTGGCAGCATCATGCTGTGGGGGTGCTTTGCTGCAGGAGGGACTGGTGCACTTCACAAAATAGATGGCATCATGAGGAAGGAAAATTATGTGGATATATTGAAGCAACATCTCAAGACATCAGTCAGGAAGTTAAAGCTTGGTCGCAAATGGGTCTTCCAAATGGACAATGACCCCAAGTGACTCCAAAGTTGACTCCAAAGTTGTGGCAAAATGGCTTAAGGACAACAAAGTAAAGGTATTGGAGTGGCCATCACAAAGCCCTGACCTCAATCCTATAGATAATGTGTGGGCAGAACTGAAAACACGTGTGCGAGCAAGGAGGCCTACAAACCTGACTCAGTTACATCAGCTCTGTCAGGAGGAATGGGCCAAAATTCAGCTTGTGGAAGGCTACCCGAAACGTTTGACCCAAGTTAAGCAATTTAAAGGCAACGCTACCAAATACTAATTGAGTGTATGTAAACTTTTGACCCACTGGGAATGTGATGAAATAAATAAAAGCTGAAATAAATCATTCTCTCTATTATTATTCTGACATTTCACATTCTTAAAATAAAGTGGTGATCCTAACTGACCAAAGAGAGGGAATTTTTACTTGGATTAAATGTCAGAAATTGTGAAAAACTGAGTTTAAATGTATTTGGCTAAGGTGTATGTAAACTTCCGACTTCAACTGTATATTATTTTTTACGGTTATGACTGTTATTTTATTTTCATGACAGTCTTCATCCATACCTGTTGGTTACACGGTTATACAGTAATTGTGCCAGCCCTAACTGAGGCATCCTCACAGACAGGAGTGTAAGGTGGGGAAACACCACCCTAGGGTGCCTAGAGGACCATAAACGGCTCTGTAAATGCCAGCTCAGCTGAGACAAATAATTCCACGGCAGCAGTAAGAGCAGTACTGGGACACAGAGATGGCCAGGGCTTTCATTGCAGGCTACAATGACTCAGGTCCCTGTGATTGATTACTGTGAAGTGTGTGTGCGTGTGTGTGTTTGTGTGCGCGTGTGTGTAACAAGCAAACAAGGGGCAGACAGGTTGTCCTGTCTTTGTCTACTGTTGTGTTTACCCATTTTCTTTACTGTGACTCTTGATGTGATTGTTACTGTATTGGTGTGATGACTTGTTTATAAGACTCCTTGGAGGACTCTTCTATTGTCTCTCTCACCCAGCAGCTCATAGAGCAGGTTAAGGATGTCCTTCCAGGAAGCCCCAGCATCTGCCCCGGCACACTCCCCGAAGTGGGCTGCACTGTTGTACACGTTGAGACGGTCAATGCAGCAGGACACCAGCGTCAGCATGCCCTGAAACAAAGACACATCCATCATTACTCTGACATCATCATCATGTGTCCTCATTTAACCTGCTCCTAGTCTCTCCTATGCCTTGATGATTAATCTAGGACAGTAATAGCGATCAGGTATGCTAAGCAGCAGGCCCAGCTGTGAGGAAGGGAAATTGCAGGTGATTTATAACTCCATGAAAAGCCTATCAGCTGTCAACAATGAAAAATTGACCTTACAACTGTAATGTATGGGAGAGTGGCATGGAAAATAGTCATTTTGGGATGTTAATACAATTATAGAGAAGTGTGTAGGCTGGGATATAGATGGGTTATTGAAACATTCCAAGGGCAGGATCTGTGTATGCCGGAAACAGTGTTGTGTATGGTAATACCAATTATGTAAACACTGCACACAGCTATTTTACATTAATTCATGTTATCAACTTATTGCTTGAAGACAAAGTGAACCACTGGGGAAAATTAAATCCACAGCAACAGCTTTTGTTTGAGTTAGGGAGAGTAGTTGACGTTGTGTATTTAACATCACAGGCACAAGGTTAGGCAACTGACGTTTAATAATTGATGAGAACAATTTTGGGCAGAGAGGCTTATCAAAAGGCTCCACTGCATTGTTGTCACAGAAAAACCCAGAACAAAACTGCTGACAGTTGAAAAGCAATGCTCTGAAATACAATATGGCATTGAAATACTGTACCAAGAATCCATTGATTTAGCCTTTAAAAACAGTGTGTCTTGGCAACACTGCGTTTAAGCCCGGCTCCTGCAATGACCACTTACTAAAATTGCCTTAATCACAATTGAAACCCCTGACTTTTGACTTTTATTGTCCTCTGCTGCCAAGCAACCGTCAGGCAGGAATGCGACCCGACACTTCATGTGTGGATGAACTCACTTCCTGTTTGAAGAGGTTCTGTCGGTTCTTGAGAGAGCGCAGCATTATCTGTTTCTCCTCGTGCTCCAGCTCAGCGTCAGGCACCTGGAAGTAGGTGATGAGGTCATTGAGGGTCTGGAGGACCTCCTCGATGGGCAGGGCTACTGATGCACGGTTCTTTCCCCCCAGACAGTCCAGGTCTCTGGAACAGGGAAGAAGGGTTATCTTCACCACAGGACACTTTGAAAGTACTCCATTTTTCAAAAGTAGATTTTTCAGCATCAAAACAAGGGACTATACACTCAGTATACAAAATATTAGGAACACCTTCCTAATATTGAGTTGCACCCCCTTTTGCTCTCAGAACAGCCTCAATTCATCAGGGCATGGACTCTACAAGGTGTCGAAAGCATTCTACAGGGATGCTGGCCCATGTTGATTCTAATGCCTCCCACAGTTGTGTCAAGTTGGCCTTTGGGTGGTGGACCATTCTTGATACACACGGGAAACTGTTGAGCGTGAAAAAAACAGCAGCGTTGCAGTTCTTGACACAAACCGGTGCGCCTGGCACCTACTACCATACCCCGTTCAAAGACACTTAAATATTTTGTCTCGCCCATTCACCCTCTGAATGGCACACATACACAATCCATGTCTCAATTGTCTCAAAGCTTAAAAATCCTTCTTTAACCTGTCTCCTCCCCTTCATCTACACTGATTGAAGTGGATTTAAATAAGTGAGGGATGACAGTTTTCACCTGGATTCACCTGGTCAGTCTATGTCATGTTCATAATATTTTGTACACTCAGTGTATGACAGCAGCTCCTTTATATCATGATATCATTATATGATAATCATAAGGTTTCATAACGGTGCCATTAGATTTCATAACCACACTGAACTCCAGTATTAGAATATAACTCAAGCAGTGACTACCATTGTGAACATAATTTGTGCCTTGAGGTTCATCCATGCTGAAATGTTATTTCCGTGTGTGAGCTAAAATTATCCCCTGCTCTGTCACACAGAGGGGGCTGAGGAGGGGAGAGGGAGGGGTGTGTGGAGAGGTACAGCTCACAGGCGACGGTCTGGGTCTGGACAGTGGTGAAAGCCAGTCAGCCATGTTTGACCAACTGACGTCACGGAAGGGGGTATGTGTTTGATTCACAGTCACAGACCAGTTTAATAGTGGCAGATGAGGACGCTTTGAACATCTTTTTATTTGCTCAATAGCATTCTCATTCATGACTGGCCGTACGTGGCCTTATGGCTTGAGATGTTTATTGTCCTGTTTGGCCATGGATGACTGGGTCATTGAGCCAGGCAGGAAGTGTGCTGTCTGGGGGCCATGCTATCCATAGAGCACATTACTCACAGGGCATAAGCTCAACTGCTGCTGTGCATTCACAGTCTACAGGACTTTACACCCAGACAGCATGCATATTACACTATAGTCAAGTAGGTGTTATATTTTTGTTGTGTGTAGGGCTGGCACAATTACCATATAACCGTGTAACCAACGGTTATGGATGAAGACTGTCATGAAAATAATATAACCGTCATAACTGTTTATCAGTGAAGACTTGAACAGCTTCTACCTATAAGGCATAATAAAACTGCTAAACAAGACTGCTAAATAGCTAATCAAATGGCTACCCAGACTACCTGCATTGACCCTTTTTTTATTAAATCTCTTGCACTGACTATGCACACACACCGGACTCTACCCACACACTCACACATACTTAAACTGACACCCCAACACACACACATACACGCACACACTACATACGCCCACACACACCCACACGCATGCATACACATGCATACTGATGCAACACACACACACACACTCACCACATATGCTGCTCTACAGCTCAGTCTATTATCTATCCTGTTGCCCTGTCACTTACATTTACATTTACATTTTAGTAATTTAGTAGACGCTCTGATCCAGGTGGAACAACCACGTATCTCAGTCATAGTAAGTACATATTGCCTCAATAAAGTAGCTATCAGCAAACTCAGTGCTAGTAAGGGGGGTGGGGGGGGGGGGGTTGCAGAGACTGAAGGTAGGGAGGGGCTGTTCCTCTTGCTGCTCCGTAGGTAAGTACCATGGTCTTGTAGTGGATGCGAGCTTCGACTGGAAGCCAGTGGTGTGTGCGGAGGAGCGGGTTGACATGGGAGAACTTGGGAAGGTTGAAGTTCTAGATAAATTGCAGGGATTTGATGGCACAAGCGGGGAGCCCAGCCAACAGCGAGTTGAAGTAGTACAGACAGGAGATGACAAGTGCCTGCATTAGGACCTGTGTCACCTCCTGTGTGAGGTAGGGTCGTACTCTACGGATGTTGTAGAGCATGAACCTGCAGGAGTGAGTTACTGCTTTGATGTTTGCAGAGAACGACATGGTGTTGTCCAGGGTCACACCAAGGTTCTTTGCACTCTGGGAGGGGGACACCGTGGAGTTGGCAACCATGATGGTGATGTCTTGGAGCGGGCAGGCCTTCCCCGGGAAGAAGAGCAGCTCTGTTTTGTCAAGGTTGAGCTTGAGGTGGTCGGCCAACATCCAAGATGAGATATCTGCCAGGCACGCAGAGATGGAGGGAAAGAGAAAAGTAGTTGAGTGTCATCCGCATAGCAATGATAGGAGAGACCATGTGAGGATATGACGCAGCTGAGTGACTTGGTGTAAAGAGAAAAGAGGAGAGGCCAAGAACTGAGCCCTGGGGGACACCACTAGTAAGAGTACATGGTGCAGACATAGATCCTCACCACGTCACCTGGTAGGAGCGGCCTAGCAGGTAGGATGCAATCTAAGAGTGTGCAGAGCCTGAGACGCCCAGCGCTGAGAGGGTGGAGAGGAAGATCTGATGGTTCACGGTGTCGAAGGCAGCAGATAGATCTAGGAGGATGACAACAGAAGAGAGAGAGTCAGCTTTGGCAGTGTGGAGAGCATCTGTGTCACAGAATCGACTAGTCTCGGTTGAGTGACCCAAAATGAAGCCTGACTGATAAGGGTCAAGAAGATCGTTCTGAGAGAGATAGCGAGTGAGTTGGTCAGAGGCAGCACGCTCAAATGTTTTGGAAAGAAAAGAAAGAAGGGATAACGGTCTGTAAATCTTGAAGTCAGGGGGGTGAAGGAGGAGACGCGTTGGACAGCTACGGAGAGTTCGCTCGCCTCTTCCGTGTAGTCTTTGATCATCCCCCCGAAGGAAGAGAGGCGGGCGAGCATCTCTTCCATCTGAGGCAGGGGACGAGGACCGCGCAAGACTTTGCCCTGGAGTTTAGAACCCTAGCGGCTGGGTCCGGGTGGAACGAGCGGTCCCTCATCAACCATTTCTGATGCAGCCTGCATGAGGATGTCCGAAGGGAGCTAGCCTGCCGGGACACCACTCTGACCTTCGACCAACTGGTGTACATGGCCATACGGTTGGACAACCTGCTGGCTTCGAGAGGATGTCCTTGAAGGGGTCTGACCGTTTCACCACCCCTCACCCCGGCTCACGTTCCGATGGAGCTGGGTGGTGCAGCGTTCCGGGAGAACGGAGGACGACAGATCCAGTGTCAATCTTGATGTCGTCAGAGTTCTTCTGGTTCTGGAAGCGGCAGGCAGGGCACTCTAGCGTCACCCAAGGTAGCAAAAACCCACACTCGTTCAGAGCCCTCTGCTGCGCATTTAACCATCCACGTCAACTTCCCTGATTACACGGTAGTTCCCCAGTGTAAGGCGCTGGTAGATTCAGGCGCAGCTGGGAACTTTATGGACAGGTCTTTAGCTCTTAGTCTACGTATTACACTGGTTCCCCTGTCTATTCCATTGCCTGTCAAAGCACTTGACAATCGACCATTAGGGTCAGGTTTTGTTAGGGAGATTACCGCACCAGTCACTATGATTACGCAGCAGACCCATAATGAGCGAATCACGTTTCACATTATTGAGTCCCTTGATTTCCCTGTTGTGTTGGGCCTTCCCTAGCTAGCACTACACGTCCCCACCTTTTCATGGCCGCAGAGGGCTCTCACGGGGTGGTCGCGAGAGTGTCAGGGTAGGTGACTAGCTGTTTCCGTTGGTGCGACCACGGTGGAAAGTCCAGACATGCTCATTCCCCCGGAATACCTCGATTTGGCGCACGCCTTTGCCAAAAAGCAGGCGACCAAATTACCACCCCATCGCTTGGGGGATTGCGCGATAAACCTCCGGTTAGACGCTGTGCCGCCCAGGGTCATTTATATCCCCTGTCGCAGGCTGAAACGGAGGCTATGGAGACATACGTCTCAGAGTACCTGCATCAGGGGTTCATACGTCCCTCTGCTTCACCCGCCTCCTCAAGTTTCTTTTTCGTGAAGAAAGACAGGGGTCTGCGCCCTTGCATTGATTCCTTGCACTTAATAAAATTACAATTCGCTATAGTTATCCTCTATCCCTCAGGGCTCCCGAGTGGCGCAGCGGTCTAAGCGACTGCATCTCAGTGCTAGAGGCATCACTACAGACCCTGGTTCGATTCCAAGCAGTATCACAATCCGGCAGTGATTGGGAGTCCCATAGGGCGGCGCACAATTGGCCCAACGTCGTCCGGGTTTGGCCGGGGTAGGCCGTCATTGTAAATAAGAATTGTTCTTAATCGACTTCGCTAGTTTAATAAAGGTTAATAAAATAAATAATAAATACATTTCCTCTGTGATCAAATCAATGCATGGGGCACGCTTCTTCACGAAATTAGATCTCAGGAATGCGTATAACCTGTTCCGGGAAGGGGATGAATTGAAGACAGCATTTAGCACCACCACACGGCATTATGAATACCTGGTGATGCCTTACGGTTTGATGAATGCTCCATCCGTCTTCCAGTCCTTTGTGAACAAGGTGTTTCGGGACATGCTTGGTCGTGGTGTGGTGGTCTACATCGATGACATCCTGGTGTATTCCACTACGCGCTGAGCATGAGTCCCTGGTTCGCAGAGTTCTTGGGCGACTGTTGGAGCATGACCTGTATACCAAGGCAGAAAAATGTCTGTTCTGCCAACAATCCGTCTCCTTCCTCGGATACCACATCACCACCTCAGGTGTGGAGATGGAAGGAGACCGCATTTCAGCCGTGCGTAAATTGGCAGACTCCAACCACGGTTAAGGAGGTGCAGAGCTTCATTGGCTTTGCCAATTACTATCGGAGGTTTATCCAGGGCTTTGGCAAGGTCGCAGCCCCCATCACCTCTCTCGAAGGGTGGGCCATCCCGGCTCTGCTGAGGCTGACAGGGCTTTCAGTACCCTGAGGGCTCTGTTCACCTCAGCCCCGGTACTGGTCCATCCCGATCCCTCATTGCCATTCGTAGTGGAGGTGGACGCATCCGAGGTAGGGGTAGACACTGTCCTATCCCAACGCTCGGGCACGCCACTCAAGCTCCGCCCCTGTGCCTTCTTCTCTAAGAAGCTCAGCCCGGCGGAGCAGAACTATAACGTTGATGATGGGGAGCTGTTGGCTGTTGTCAGAGCCCTGACAGCGTGGAGGCACTGGCTCGAGGGGTCTAAACACCCTTTCCTCGTCTGGACTTACCACCATAACCTGGAGTACATCCGGGCAGCGAGGAGGCTGAACCCTTGCCAGGCTAGGTGGGCCTTGTTCTTCACCCGGTTTGATTTCACGCTGTCCTATATACCAGGCACTAAGAACGTGAAGGCAGACGCACTGTCACGGCTATACGACACAGAGGAGAGGCCCATTGATAACACCCCCATACTCCTGGCATCCTGCATTGTGGCGCCGGTGGAGTGGATGGTGGACGCGGACATAGAGCGGGCATTACGCACAGAGCCATCTCCACTTCAGTTTCCAGCTGGGCTTCGGTACGTGCCGTCTAGTGTCCGTGATCGTCTTATCTATTGGGCACACACGTCCCCCTCCTCTGGTGACCCAGGAATCTGCTCGGTGTGCGCCTAGAGTAAGGCACCTAGTCACCTTCCAGCGGGTAAGTTACATCCCTTACCAGTTCCACAACGGCCATGGTCCCACTTATCGATCGATTTTCTAACTGATCTTCCCCTCTCTCAGGGTAACACCACCATCCTGGTCGTTGTGGACAGCTTTTCTAAAGCCTGCCGCCTCCTTCCTCTGCCCGGTCTTCCCACGGCCCTGCAAACAGCGGAAGCCCTTTTTATCCACGTCTTCCGGCACTACGGGGTGCCAGAGGACATAGTGTCTGACCGGGGTCCCCAGTTTACGTCTAGGGTCTGGAAGGCGTTCATGGAACGTCTGGGGGTCTCGGTCAACCTGACCTCTGGGTTTGACCCCGAATCTAATGGGCAGGTGGAACAGGTGAATCAGGATGTGGGTAGGTTTCTGCGGTCCTACTGCCAGGACCAGCCGGGGGAGTGGTCGGTGTTCTTGCCATGGGCCAAATATGCCCAGAACTGTCTCCGCCACTCCTCCACTAACATGTCACCATTTCAATCTGTTTTAGGGTATCAGCCGGTTCTGGCACCATGGCATCAGAGCCAGACAGAAGCTTCTGCGGTGGACGACTGCTTTCGGCGCGCGGAGGAGACGTGGAACGCCGCCCACGTCTACCTACAGCGCACCGTGCGTCGCCAGAAGTTCAACGCTGACCACTGCAGTGAGGCCCCGGTCTTTGTACAGGGTGATCGGGTCTGGCTCTTGACCTGGAACCTGCCCCTCCGCCTGCCCTGCCGGAAGCTGGGCCTGCGGTTTGTGGGGCCGTTCAAAGTCCTGAGGAGAGTGAACGTGGTTACATATAGGTTGCTGATCCCTCCTGATTACCGTATTAACACCTCGTTTGACATGTCTCCCCGGTGAAGGATGTTCTCGATCCCTCCCTGTTGCGGGACTTCCACCCGGGGGCAGTGGCCTTCTAGCCACTGCCGCTCCTCTTTTCATCATTCCATTTGTTCCAGTCTTGTTTTTCACACACACCTGGTACATATCCCCTCATCAGTCTCTGTATAATTATTCCCTCTGCTCCCCCATGTCTTTGTGTGTTATTGTTCCATGTGGAGGTGTCGCTGGCTCGTGTTGAGCATTATGTTACTTTTATCGCCGGGATATTCACTTGTGTGTTTTGTTTTCCCAGTACGCATTTAAGTCACACTGTATTTGGTTTACTCATTGCTGCATACTGCTGTATTGGCCAAATAAACCCTATTCTCTGATTCACACCTCCTGCGCCTGGCTCCGTCCTACTCACCTTGTTACACCCTCTACGTAGCAAAACTGCTGCTATGCGAGCCGCCACTCACCGCCTGAGCCATGAGCACTACACAATGCAGAGGAATGTCTAGCTGGGAAGGTGCAGTACTGAGAAATGGATGAATTGACACAGTGACCAAAATCGAACTCCTGTTGCAAATATTAGTTTAGTTAATTCACTAATAATAAGGCTTTTGCCTGTGCTATTTAAAAAAAAATGTAGATCAGCTTAATATTGCATATAGATTGTAACTTCCATCAATGTAATTGTCTGCATCACTTCCAATCCCCCCATCTTTTATATATATATATATATATATATATATATATATATATATATATATATATATATATATACATACATATATACATACATATATACACACATATATACACACATACATACATATATATATATATACATACATACACACACATACACATATACACACATACACACACACATACTGTCACGCCCTGGCCTATAGAACTCTAGCTAGTTTGGTCAGGGTGTGAATATATTCTAGGTTTGTATTTCTATTTTTGGCCGGGTGTGGTTCCTAATTAGAGGCAGCTGTCGCTCGTTGTCTCTGATTGGGGATCATACTTAGGCAACCAGTTTTCCTGCCTGCGTTGTGGGATTTTGTTATGTTCATGTTTAGGCTTGTGTGTTAGCCTTTGGACCGTCACAGTTAAGTTTGTTGTTTTGGTTACTGTTTCGTGTGTTTATTAGTTAATAAACATGTTCGCCGTTCACGCTGCACCTTGGTCCGTCCCGTTCCTTAACGTACGTGACAGAAAATCCCACCAGACCTGGACCAAGCAGTGTGCCGAGGAGGAGCAGAGAGGATGGACTTGGCGGGAGATAAGAGAGGATCTGGCAAGAAAGATGGAGGCCCTGAAAGGGATCAGGGTGGAGAGACAGCCCCAATAATTTTTTTTGGGGGGGCTAAAAGGGTGGTCGGGGAGCGACAGAGAGGAGCCCCGACCACTGCACTCGTGGGGGCTCAAGGAGGAGTCCTCACTGGAGGAGGACGGGGCGCGGACTGTAAAGGACGGAGACAGTCATAGACCTCCAGCGCCGGCCCGGTCTGTCCCTGCTCCTCGTACCAAGGCGGTGGTGCGCATCGCCAGTCCGGCCCGGCCTGTTCCTGCTCCTCGCACCAAGCCGGTGGTGCGCGTCGCCAGTCCGGTCCGGCCTGTTCCTGCTCCTCGCACCAAGCCGGTGGTGCGCATCGCCAGTCCGGCCCGGTCTGTCCCTGCTCCTCGCACCAAGCCAGTGGTGCGCGTCGCCAGTCCGGCCCGGCTTGTTCCTGCTCCTCGCACCAAGCCAGTGGTGCGCGTCGCCAGTCCGGCCCGGTCTGTCCCTGCTCCTCGCACCAAGGTAGCATTCCTATGTTGAAGATTAAAAAATAATTTGGTGCATTTTTCCCCATATTCCATCCAGTTTGCTTTATTTTTATAATATATTACACTTGATCTTTCTTGAATAAGTTTCTCCATTTCTTTTTGTTTTTCCTCCAATTTATTCTGAGCCTCTGTTACAGATTTTATTGCCATCTATCTGTTCTCTTAGACTTTCTATTTCCTTTGTTAGTATAAACTATTTCTGACCTAAATTGCTTTTGTTTTCGAGATGAGTACTGAATTGCATGGCCTCTAAAGGCACATTTAAAGGTGTCCCATACAATAAGGGGATTTGCTGTACCTATGTTATGTCGGAAAAAGTCAGTTATAAATTCCTTTGTCCTAGTTAAAAATAAATTATCATCCAATAGGCTTTGATAACATTTCCAATATCCTCGCCCACGTGGAAATTCAGTAAGAGTAATGTATATGCCAATTATATGATGGTCCGACCGCATTTTGTCCCCTATCAACACCTTTTAAACTTTTGGTGCCAACGAGAATGAGATAAGAAAGAAGTAAAGACGACTAGCTTGATTGAGTCTCCGCCATGTATATCTCACTAGATCAGTATATTTAAGCCTCCATATATCTACTAGTTCTAATGTATCCATGACATTCACGATTTCCTTAAGAGCATGTGGGTGATTGTTTGTGGTGTGATTTCCTTTACGGTCCACCTCTGGCCTGCTGGCTCCCCTTCCTCTGCGGAAGCATAGTTCCCGCTCAGCCCAGTCAAAACTGTTCGCTGCTCTGGCACCCCAATGGTGGAACAAGCTCCCTCACGACGCCAGGACAGCGGAGTCACTCACCACCTTCCGGAGACATTTGAAACCCCACCTCTTTAAGGAATACCTGGGATAGGATAAAGTAATCCTTCTACCACCCCCAAAAAAATAAGTAAAAAATAAAAATATTTAACAATTAAAAAAAAAAAAGTGTAAAGTGGTTTTCCCACTGGCTATAGGGTGAATGCACCAATTTGTAAGTCGCTCTGGATAAGAGCGTCTGCTAAATGACGTAAATGTGCCCTTGAGCAAGGCACTTAACCCTAATTGCTCCTGTAAGTCGCTCTGGATAAGAGCGTCTGCTAAATGACTAAAATGTAAAAATGTAAATGTAATTGAGCTATTTAAAACAGTATTATAATCCCCCACCATAATAATATTGTCTTGAATTGCTTGCAGGGTTGATAATTTATTATATATATTGTCAAAGAAGTGTGGATCATCATTATTTGGTCCGTAAATGTTAATGAGCCATATCTGTTTATTGTCCAATAACATATTTAAAATAATCCATCTACCTTGCGTATCTATTTGGACAATTTGCACATTCGGATCGAAATTACTATTAATTAATATCATCACCCCTTTTGAATTTCTTTGCCCATGGGAGAAGTATATTTCGCCACCTGGGCCACAATGATAAACCCCCTCTCTGATTGTCCGAGTGTGACCCCCTCCCCAAGGGTTACTGCAGCCAGTGTTGCCAGCACTGCCACTACCTGGGTGGGGGTACCCCACCGGAATCCCCACCGGCTAGGTAAAAGGTCGTCAAGGTTCTCATTAGCAGCTTTGAGAATTTCCTTGTATATAATGCTCTCCCATCAGGGGGCTCTGGCTTTGTAGGACCAACCCTGCCAGGCAGGATTTTGCCTGTGTTTAGCTCCATTCCATTTCTTTTTTATTCTGAAAAACTCCCCAGTCCTTAACGATTACATGGATACACATAACATGATGCAGTCACCACTATGCTTGAAAATATATATATTTTTTTTTTATTTCACCTTTATTTAACCAGGTAAGCCAGTTGAGAACAAGTTCTCATTTACAACTGCGACCTGGCCAAGATAAAGCAAAGCAGTGCGATAAAAACAACACAGAGTTACATATGGGGTAAAAAACATAAAGTCAAGAATACAACAGAAAATATATATACAGTGTGTGCAAATGTAGCAAGTTATGGAGGTAAGGCAATAAATAGGCTATAGTGCAAAATAATTACAATAGTATTAACACTGGAATGCTAGATGTGCAAGAGATTATGTGCAAATAGAGATACTGGGGTGCAAAAGAGCAAAATAAATAACAATATAGGGATGAGGTAGTTGGGTGGGCTAACTTTAGATGGTCTGTGTACAGGTGCAGTGATCGGTAAGGTGCTCTGACAACTGATGCTTAAAGTTAGTGAGGGAGATAAGAGTCTCCAGCTTCAGAGATTTTTGCAATTCGTTCCAGTCATTGTGAATATAGAGAGTGGTACTCAATAATGTGTTGTATTGGATTTGCCACAAACATAACACTTGCTTTGGCACATTTTGCAGTATTACTTTATTACTCCCTGTGTCAATTAGGTACGTTTTGTGGAGTAACTACAATGTTGTTGATCCATCCTTAGTTTTATCCTATCACAGCCATTAAACTCTGTAACTGTTTAAAAGTCACCATTGGCCTTCCTCTCTGGCAACTCAGTTAGGAAGGACGCCTGTACCTTTGTAATGACTGGGCTTATTGATTCACCATCTAAAGTGTAATTAATAACTTCACCATGTTCAGAGGGATTTCAATGTCTGCTTTTATTTTACTCATCTACCAATAGGTGCCCTTCTTTGCAAGGCATTGGAAAACCTCCCTGGTCGTTGTGGTTGAATCTGTGTTTGAAATTCACCACTCGACTAAGGGACCTTACAAATAATTGTATGTGTGGGGTACAGAAATGAGGTAGTCATTAAAAAATCATGTTAAATACACTGCTCAAAAAAATAAAGGGAACACTTAAACAACACAATGTAACTCCAAGTCAATCACACTTCTGTGAAATCAAACTGTCCACTTAGGAAGCAACACTGATTGACAATACATTTCACAATCTGTTGTGCAAATGGAATAGACAACAGGTGGAAATTATAGGCAATTAGCAAGACACCCCCAATAAAGGACTGGTTTTGCAGGTGGTGACCACAGACCACTTCTCCGTTCCTATGCTTCCTGGCTGATGTTTTGGTCACTTTTGAATGCTGGCGGTGCTTTCACTCTAGTGGTAGCATGAGACGGAGTCTACAACCCACACAAGTGGCTCAGGTAGTGCAGCTCATCCAGGATGGCACATCAATGCGAGCTGTGGCAAGAAGGTTTGCTGTGTCTGTCAGCGTAGTGTCCAGAGCATGGAGGCGCTACCAGGAGACAGGCCAGTGGAGGGCAACAACCCAGCAGCAGGACTGCTACCTCCGCCTTTGTGCAAGGAGGAGCAGGAGGAGCACTGCCAGAGCCCTGCAAAATGACCTCCAGCAGGCCACAAATGTGCATGTGTCTGCTCAAACGGTCAGAAACAGACTCCATGAGGGTGGTATGAGGGCCCGACGTCCACAGGTGGGGGTTGTGCTTACAGCCCAACACCGTGCAGGACGTTTGGCATTTGCCAGAGAACACCAAGATTGGCAAATTCACCACTGGCGCCCTGTGCTCTTCACAGATGAAAGCAGGTTCACACTGAGCACATGTGACAGACGTGACAGAGTCTGGAGATGCCGTGGAGAACGTTCTGCTGCCTGCAACATCCTCCAGCATGACCGGTTTGGCGGTGGGTCAGTCATGGTGTGGGGTGGCATTTCTTTGGGGGGCCGCACAGCCCTCCATGTGCTCGCCAGAGTACCTCCTGACTGCCATTAGGTACCAAGATGAGATCCTCAGACCCCTTGTGAGACCATATGCTGGTGCGGTTGGCCCTGGGTTCCTCCTAATGCAAGACAATGCTAGACCTCATGTGGCTGGAGTGTGTCAGCAGTTCCTGCAAGAGGAAGGCATTGATGCTATGGACTGGCCCGCACGTTCCCCAGACCTGAATCCAATTGAGCACATCTGGGACATCATGTCTCGCTCCATCCTTTAGTCCAGGTCTGGGAGGAGATCCCTCAGGAGACCATCCGCCACCTCATCAGGAGCATGCCCAGGCGTTGTAGGGAGGTCATACAGGCACGTGGAGGCCACACACACTACTGAGCCTCATTTTGACTTGTTTTAAGGACATTACATCAAAGTTGGATCAGCCTGTAGTGTGGTTTTCCACTTTAATTTTGAGGGTGACTCCAAATCCAGACCTCCATGGGTTGATAAATTTGATTTCCATTGATAATTCTTGTGTGATTTTGTTGTCAGCACATTCAACTATGTAAAGAAAAAAGTATTTAATAAGATTATTTCATTCATTCAGATCTAGCATGTGTTATTTTAGTGTTCCCTTTATTTTTTTGAGCAGTGTATACAGTGGGGGAAAAAAGTATTTAGTCAGCCACCAATTGTGCAAGTTCTCCCACTTAAAAAGATGAGAGAGGCCTGTAATTTTCATCATAGGTACACGTCAACTATGACAGACAAAATGAGAATTTTTTTTCAGAAAATCACATTGTAGGATTTTTAATGAATTAATCAAATTATGGTGGAAAATAAGTATTTGGTCAATAACAAAAGTTTCTCAATACTTTGTTATATACCCTTTGTTGGCAATGACACAGGTCAAACGTTTTCTGTAAGTCTTCACAAGGTTTTCACACACTGTTGCTGGTATTTTGGCCCATTCCTCCATGCAGATCTCCTCTAGAGCAGTGATGTTTTGGGGCTGTCGCTGGGCAACACGGACTTTCAACTCCCTCCAAAGATTTTCTATGGGGTTGAGATCTGGAGACTGGCTAGGCCACTCCAGGACCTTGAAATGATTCTTACGAAGCCACTTCTTTGTTGCCCGGGCGGTGTGTTTGGGATCATTGTCATGCTGAAAGACCCAGCCACGTTTCATCTTCAATGCCCTTGCTGATGGAAGGAGGTTTTCACTCAAAATCTCACGATACATGGCCCCATTCAGTCTATCCTTTACATTTACATTTACATCTTATCCAGAGCGACTTACAGTTAGTGAGTGCATACATAATTTTTTACATACAGGCCCCCTATGGGAATCGAACCCACAACCCTGCCGTTGCAAACGCCATACTCTACCAACTGAGCTACATCCCTGCTGAGCTACATCCCTGCTGGCCATTCCCTCCCCTACCCTGGACGACGCTGGGCCAATTGTGCGCCGCCCCATGGGTCTCCCGGTCACGGCCGGCTACGACAGAGCCTGCTTAAGCAGGGGGACACGTCTGGCACTGCAGGATTTGAGTCCCTGGCGGCGTAGTGTGTTACTGATGGTAGGCTTTGTTACTTTGGTCCCAGCTCTCTGCAGGTCATTCACTAGGTCCCCCCCGTGTGGTTCTGGGATTTTTGCTCACCGTTCTTGTGATCATTTTGACCCCACGGGGTGAGATCTTGCGTGGAGCCCCCAGATCGAGGGAGATTATCAGTGGTCTTGTATGTCTTCCATTTCCTAATAATTGCTCCCACAGTTGATTTCTTCAAACCAAGCTGCTTACCTATTGCAGATTCAGTCTTCCCAGCCTGGTGCAGGTCTACAATTTTGTTTCTGGTGTCCTTTGACAGCTCTTTGGTCTTGGCCATAGTGGAGTTTGGAGTGTGACTGTTTGAGGTTGTGGACAGGTGTCTTTTATACTGATAACAAGTTCAAACAGGTGCCATTAATACAGGTAACGAGTGGAGGACAGAGGAGCCTCTTAAATAAGAAGTTACAGGTCTGTGAGAGCCAGAAATCTTGCTTGTTTGTAGGTGACCAAATACTTATTTTCCACCATAATTTGCAAATAAATTCATTACAAATCCTACAATGTGATTTTCTGGATTGATTTCTTCTCAATTTGTCTGTCATAGTTGACGTGTACATATGATGAAAATTACAGGCCTCTCTCATCTTTTTAAGTGGGAGAACTTGCACAATTGGTGGCTGACTAAATAGTTTTTTCCCCCACTGTATATCGTCCATCGGCCTCCTTGACCCCAAAAAATCGGTATCGGCATTGGCCGTAAAAAAAATCTGAATTGGGATGACAGGGCATTCGTGCAGTTCAGTCCGTTTTTGCTGTAACATGGACTCTACAAAGTGATTAATCTTTGTTTCTCCTTGCTCAAACAAGCAAGGTGTTGTAGCAAACGAGTCTTCAGTTGCCTAGGCAATGCCCTCCTCCCTGCAGCAACAGCAGCACATGTAGTCAGGAGCAAAGGAGAGGAGAAAATGTGTGTCTTAAAAATAACTATATACAATGCCTTTAGAGAGTATTCATACCCCTTGACTTATTCCACATTTTGTTGTTACATGCTGAATTCAACATGTATTAAATTGATTTTTTCCCTCACAAACAATACCCCATAATGACAAAGTTAAATGTTTGCTAATTTATTGAAAATGAAATACAGAAATGTACATAAGTATTCACAACCCTTTGCTATGACACTCCAAATGGAGGTGCATCCAATTTCCTTTGAGCATCCTTGAGATGTCACTACAACTTGATTGGAGTCCACCTGTGGTCAATTCAATTGTTTGGACATGATTTAGAAAGAAACACACCTGTCTATATAAGGTCCCACAGTTGACAGTGCATGTCAGAGTAGAAACTATACCATGAAGTCCAAGGAACTGTGATTTGATTTGAAAAAAACTGTCCTTAGATCTCCGAGATAGAATTGTGATGAGGCATATATCTGTGGAAGGGTATAAACCATTTCTAGAGTGTTGATCGTTTCCAAGAGCACAGTGGTCTCCATAGTTTGGAAATTGAAAAAAATATGGAACTACCCAGACTCTGGCCGTCCGACCAAACTGCCTGCCATCCGACCAAACTGAGCAACCGAGCAAGAAGGACCTTGGTCAGGGAGGTGGCCAAGAACCCAATGATTACAGAGTTCCTTGGCTGAGATGGGAGAACCTGCCAGAAGGACAACAGTCTCTACAGCACTTCACCAATCTGGAAGCCACTCCTGAGAAAAAGGCACATGAAATACTCTGAGAGCATAAGGCAAAAGATTCTGTGGTCTGATGAGACAAAAATGTAACTCAGCTCATCACCCATCTAATACCATCCCTACTGTGAAGCATGGTGGTGGCAGCATCATGCTATGGGACTGGGAGACTGGTAAGGATAGAGGGAACAATGAATGGAGCCAAATACAGCCACATCCTTGATGAGAACTTCCTTCAAAGTGCAAACGACCTTAGACTGGGGCGAAGATTTACATTCCAACAGGACAATGACCCCAAGCATACAGCCAAAGCAACGCTGGAATGGCTTTAGAACAAGAATGTGAAAGTCCTTGAGTGGCCCAACCAAACCCCAGACCTGAATCTCATTTAAAATCTGTGGAAAGACTTGAAGATTGCTGTTCACCACTGCTCCCCATCTAACTTAACAGAGCTTGAGAAAATCTGGAAGGAAGAATGGGAGAAAATCCCCAAATCCAGATGTGCAAAGCTGATATAGACATACCCAAGACAGCTCAAAGCTGTAATCGCTGCCAAAGGTGCTTCTACAAAGTATTGAGTCAGTGTTGTGAATACTTATGTAAATGAGAAGTTTCTGCATTTCATTTTCAATAAATGTAAAAAAAAGTATATAAACATGTTTTCACTTTGTTAAAATTATTACAATGTAAACTTACTTTTAATCCGTCTGTCTGCATATTTAAAGACATGACAATTCTCTTCTCATCACTCATCTTGAAAAAACATATACTAAAAACTTAAATCAATCAGCCATCATTAACACAAGGGAAAAATCCAATTAAAGTGTGTGCGCTACGGAGAGAAACAAAATGGTGCAGTTTTAGGCCATGTGATGAGGGCGCTGGAGAGGGGTGTGTGCTAGTGGGTCTGGGCAGGTGTCATGTAGTTGATGTTTGTATGATGTTGTCATTTGTATGTGTATGTTTGTATAATATAATATTAAATTGAATCTTACAAAAAACATTTTCAAAAATCAGCCTGTGGAATAAGTCAAGGGGTATGAATACTTTCTGAAGGCACTGTATAAATATATATCTTTTTTCTTTTGCTATTCGAATGGTTATTACGGTGACCTATAACAGTCATCCAAAATTGTAGTTGTGTGGTTTAGTGGTGGTGTAGCGGTGATGGTGGTGCTACCTGATGAAGTGGCTGAAGAGGCGGGTGGTGTTACGGATTATGCGAGCAGCACGGGACTCTTCGTGCTGACACCGCTGCAAGGTCAGCCCATCATCCATATGACCCTCAGAGTGGAGGCAGGCCTGGAGGAGGGAGGGAGACAGAGAAAGAGGGAAAAGGGGGGGTAGGCAAAGGAGGGAGAGAGAGGGGGGATAGCGAGAGAGTGAGAGATAGCGAGAGAGAGAGAGAGAGAGAGAGAGAGAGAGAGAGAGAGAGAGAGAGAGAGAGAGAGAGAGAGAGAGAGAGAGAGAGAGAGAGAGAGAAATAGAGGAAGGAAGGAAAGATAAGGGCAAAGAAAAGAATCGAGGGCGGGAGAGAAAGGGAGCAATTTCCAGACATTAGCGGCAGAGGTTGGAACCGGTTCAGGGAATTATTTAAAGTTCTGAGCATTTGTTTTGCTATCAACGCGCCTATGCAAAGCACTCACTCTAAACTCAGAAACTTCTCCTCACAGTGTCTGCCTGCCAGCTTTTTCTAGGCTAGTTAAGGATACTATTAGTTATCACGTTTCACATTGGATTTATAAACTACAAAAAGGTACAACATGTTTTGAATTCTGGTGCCGCTGCATACACAAGCTTGTTATTAGCTCTGGTCCAGGGTGTTGAGCCAATGTTCGGACATTCAAAGTTCCTCCATATTAGCCGCTCCTCCGTAGGTAAGTAGCTAGTATATAATTATGTAATTCAGTGAAGTAGGAATGATAGGCCTACTACTAATATCCTAAACACATTATAATGCACGTCATATCATGACGGTAAGCGCTTCAAGCCAAGCCTCCTCCATGTCCACCCCTCTCTTTCGCTTGCTCCCCACCCACAAAATCCAAAATTGCAGTTGTATCTCACGTCCTACACTTGTCTGTCCATCAAGCACACTGATTGGTGAAGTGATTGAATGAGCCTAATGTATAAACGATGTCGATTTCACAGGTTAAAATAGGAACAGAAAGGAACTATATACTTTTTGGGGGGTTTGAACCGGTTCAGAACTTTATTTTGCTGGTCGGAACAGTGGAACGGAATGACACCCCTGATTAGCGGTGTTGAGCATGGCTAGGCTGTAACACAGGTGCTGCTGACACTACAGGCTATTAGGCTGCATTTCTGTGGAGTTGAGGGACTGTCACATATAGTACAATCCTCCAGAGGTGTGTATTTGTGGATGCCAAGGAAAGCCAGGCTTCCCAAAAACATTGACCAATAAAAAAAAGTTGTAGTAGTATTGAATGCAAGGGAAGCCAGCAAGCATTTCGCCTCCCTTGATAATAAAAAATAAATAAAAATAGCCAATCAGCGTTGAGCTAAACTGAGTGAGCTCAACTGTGAATGGACCTGGCATTGGGCTGTTGCGGTGACCATATTACCACCACACCGGCAGTCATGGGTCATGACCGCAGTAAAATTCCACATAATCTCCTTTTATGCACTCTGGACATGCGTTGGTATTACCCAACTTGCTAACCCAACTTGCTAACTACCATCAGGTCCTAATGACCTGGTACTCAGGGCACTATCGTCCCTCTAACCACTCTGACATCAACGCAAATGCATCGAAAATCACATCCAACACTTATCATCAAAACAGTAGGCCTATCGTACTTTTACAACTAACCCCACTGTGATGATCAATTTTAAGAAAGAAGTTCAACAGCATGTTGAAACAGTGTAAAACATGGTTGTTGTGGATGTTGTTTCAAACCCTAACACAACGAAATGGAAAGTGCATATTAGAGCTTATGCATAGGCTTATGAGCCCAAGCCTGAAAGAAAAAGCTGGATTAAAATGATGATTGTGCCGTTATACAATGCATAGCCTACTGCATATTACGCATGGCAGAAAAATTGAGGGAAATAAGTGTTCTTAAATATATATTTATCAGCTGCTCATATTAAACACATGCGGCTTCCATTCGCTGTTGGACTGCATACAGACTGTCTTATTCCCCTGCCCCTGTTCCTGCCCATTTCATAATGGGCCATTCTAAATCAAAACTTATTTTACATATAAGTAAAGACAAGATTAAAATTGAGAATAGTCTGATGGGTGAAAATGATCACTTGATGAGAGAACAGCTGTGCAGCCTGAGACGAGGAACAGAGAGCAAGCTTTTTTTCTTTCTCAAATCATCAATAGCCTATAGTCGCATCATGCAGCCCATATGCAGTGCATTCGGAAAGTATTCAGACCCCTTCCCTTTTTCCACATTTTGTTACGTTACAGCCTTATTCTAAAATGGATTAAATAATTGTATCCCCTCATCAATCTACACACAATACCCCATAATGACAAAGCCAAAACAGTTTTTATTTTATGTTTGCAAATGTATATATGTACAGTGCCTTGAAAAAGTATTCATCCCCCTTGGCGTTTTTCCTATTTTGTTGCATTTCAACCTGTAATGTAAATGTTTTTTTTATTTGGATTTCATGTAATGGACATACACAAAATAGTCCAAATTGGTGAAGTGAAATGAAAAAAATAACTTGTTTCAAAAAATTCGAGAAAATAAAGAACGGAAAAGTGGTGCGTGCATATGTATTTACCCCCATTGCTATGAAGCCCCTAAATAAGATCTTGTGCTACCAATTACTTTCAGAAGTCACATAATTAGTTAAATAAAGTCCACCTGTGTGCAATCTAAGTGTCACATGATCTGTCACATGATCTCAGTTTATATACACCTGTTCTGAAAGGCTACAGAGTCTGCAACACCACTAAGCAAGGGGAACCACCAAGCAAGCAGCACCATGAAGACCAAGGAGCTCTCCAAACAGGTCAGGGACAAAGTTGTGGACAAGTACAGATCAGGGTTGGGTTATAAAAAAAGATCCGAAACTTTGAACATCCCACGGAGCACCATTAAATCCATTATTAAAAAATGGAAAGAATATGGCACCACAACAAACCTGCCAAGAGAGGGCCACCCACCAAAACTCACAGACCAGGCAAGGAGGGCATTAATCAGAGAGGCAACAAAGAGACCAAAGATAACCCTGAAGGAGCTGCAAAGTTCCACAGCGGAGATTGGAGTATCTGACCATAGGACCACTTTAAGCCGTACACGCCATAGAGCTGGGCTTTACGGAAGAGTTGACAGAAAAAAGCCATTGCTTAAAGAAAAGAATAAGCAAACACGTTTGGTGTTTGCCAAAAGGCATGTGGGAGACTCCCCAAACAGGGTAGCGTCCGAGCTGGGCATCCCCACTCAGCCCCTCTCCATTCCCATGGACGTTAGAGCGCTGGACGGGCGCTCTATAGGCCAGGTCACCCACAATACCACCCCCATCAACCTGCGAATATCAGGGAAGCACAGCGAGATGATCCAATTCCTGCTAAGTCTCCCCAGGTTCCTGTGGTATTGGGTTATCTTGGCTCCAGTGACACAACCCCTTTATTGACTGGTCTACTGGTGCTCTCATGGGCTGGAGCCCGTTCTGCCACGCTCATTACCTGAAGTCAGCGCAGCCTGCCCCGGGACGTCTTCCTGGGGGCTCGGAAGTAGCCTCGGACCTCTCCGCCATTCCCGCGGAGTACCAGGACCTCCGGGAGGTGTTCAGTAAGGCCCGGGCCACTTCGCTTCCGCCGCACCAACCCTACAACTGCGGAATCGACCTTCTCCCAGGCACCACTCCGTCCCAGGAACGACTGTACTCGCTGTTGGGTCCGGAGACCAAGGCTATGGAGACCTACATTGAGGACTCCCTAGCTGCCGGGTTCATCTTTGTGGAGAAGAAGGACAAAACCCTGCGCCCGTGCATCGACTACCAGGGCCTCAACGACATCACGGTGAAGAACCGCTACCCGCTACCACTCATCTCCCCGGCCTTCGAGCCGCTCCAGGGTGCCAACGTGTTCTCCGAGCTGGACCTACGGAACGCCTACCACCTGGTGCGGATACGGGAGGGGGACGAGTGGAAGACTGCCTTCAACACGGCCAGCGGTTACTACGAGTATCTGGTCATGCCATTTGGCCTTACCAATGCTCCAGCTGTGTTCCAGGCCCAGGTTAATGATGTTCTCCGCGACATGTTGAACCGGTTCGTCTTCGTCTACCTCAACGACATCCTCGTCTTCTCCCGCTCCACGCAAGAACATGTGCTCCATGTCCGACAGGTCCTCCAACGCCTCCTGGAGAACCAGCTTTTTGTGAAAACGCTACACTAGTTCATTTAGCAGACAAGATTTGCTTAGAATTCCGTGGCATTACTTTACATAGCTAAATAAAATAGAAAGGATGTTTTCTCCAAAAGATTTCTGAGGGAGTGCGACTCTAATGATGATTTGAAAAAAGTTGCATGAAAGGCCTGAGCTCTGCTTTGTTTCTTGCACAGGCTGCACACACTTCATCAGTCTCTCATTCACAATTTGACAAGCACTTGATAATGCCTCAAATTTCCCGGTGGGTTTCCCTAGTGTGGCCGTACTGCTCCCTAAAAAAATCCATGCCTTTTGCGGCCAGTGGCCGTTGTGCCCTTGGGCTGAATATAATAATTATATTCCCTTCTCCCGGCTGCATGTTCCAAAGCACCTCTCACTCACATGGCTCTCTCAGATATCTCAATTCTTATTAGCCAATGCCCGTCACGTGATCGGGTTCTTCTCACAGGCATCTATCTCAGCTCCGAAGTAGGCTATAAGTGAAGACAGAGACGCAACTGCGCATCCTTCTTATCGAATTCCGAGGCACATATTGAAGATGTTAGAAGAACTGTCCATATTTACTTTTCGTCAGCCAGTAAAAAAAGGCATGCGCTGTTTCTTGCCTTACACACAAGCTGGGCATCATTCACAAGTGATAATATATCATTCACAAGTGATAGGCTAATATTGTCACCCATCATTATTTAATCTTGTCTTTACATATACTAAGTTATATATGTGTGAAATTAGTTTTGATTTAGAATGGACCATTACCTGTCTCAGAACACTTAAATCTATGCACTTAAATAGCAAATGGAGGACGCTTTTCCAGTGGTTAATTTTAATGCCACTCCTGTGGCAATGTGCTTAATATTAGGAAAGTTGAGAAATAAATATAGTAGGCCCAGCCTATAGAAAGCTGATGGGATCCTCCTCTTTTTAATAGAGGCTATCAAAACTCTGTTTTCTCATGCAATTGCATAGCTTATAGAAATGTTGCACAACATGAGCTCATGGGCTCTCATGAAGTGTTTGATTTGATTTTCGATTACATTTTGTGATGTCACGAGAGGCTGTGTCCTGGAGGGACGTTACATCCCCCTGAGATGGCTGCAAACCCAGACAGCTATGGCTCCATCTGCTGGTATGGTCGGGAACTCCACCCCTCTATGGCCAATCTTCCCACGCAGCTGAAACAAATGAGGAGCTGATGAGCTGAAGGTTTTGGGAAGGGAAGAGACACAGTCTCCAACCTGGGCTCTCTGGAGGACAAGAGTGCTGCACGTCCACTTCCATGAGGAATATAAGGATTTGGAGATACTTACCTTTGGGAAATACTCACCTTGGGATATATGCACCTGTGGAAATACGTGAGAGACATTTGGAAGGACTTTTTGCTGGGTTGGCCAATAGCTGCAACGTGGACTACAGTAAGGCTGGGGAAAAGTTATCTGAGCGAGTGAGAATTATGATTTTGGATGTGGAAGAGACATCCCTGAACTGTTAACCCTTAAAGAGCCACAAGAGAACAGAATTTTGTTATATTTTCGTTAATTTCCCAAGACCTATAATAAAATCCTTGTTTTGTTTGAACCTTGTCTCCTTGCACTACTTGAGCAATCCCGCTGAAAGCTGTGTAGCCTCTCGTGACGTCACAATTTGCATTGATGTCAGAGTGATTAGAGGGACAATAGAGTGCTGAGTACCAGGCAGCTAGTACGTTTGGTAGTGTCACGCCCTGGCTCTGGGGACTCTTTATGTTGAGCCAGGGTGTGTAGGTTTCATTGTTTAGTTTTCTATGTTTGTGTTCTAGATTGTTTAGATCTATGTTGGCCAGGGTGGTTCCCAATCAGAGGCAGCTGTAGCTTGTTGTCTCTGATTGGGACCATACTTAGGCAGCCTGCGGGCATGTTATTTTGTGGGATCTTGTTCCGAAAGGTTTGTGTTAACCTAGGACTTCACGTTTCGTTTGTTGTTTTGTTCGTGTGGTGTACTGCAATAAAAGATGTACGTTTATCACGCTGCGCCTTGGTCCGCTTCATCTATCGGCCGAACGTGACAGAAGATCCCACCACGACTGGATCAAGCAGCGTGAAGAGGAGAGAGGATGGACTTGGGAGGAGAGGAGTGAGAGTCTGGTGAGAGCCATGGAGGCCATGTTCACGGGGAGAGACAAGCCCAAAAACATTTTAGGGGGCTCACGCCGTGGACGACGAGGCAGCAGGAGGCCGCGATAGAGCGGTTCAGCCGGTTAGCAGAGGAGTCCGCCAGATTAAGGGGGTCATTGGTCACGAGGGAGAAGGAGAGTGTAGAGGCACGGCGAGAGGAACTGGTTAGGCAGCAGAGGGAGCGGAGGTTTATGAGGAAACCCAGTCCCGCTCCTCGCACCAAGCAAGTGGTGTGTGTCACCAGTCCGGTCCGGCCCGTTCCTGATTCCCGCACAAGGCCAGTGGTGTGTGTTCCCAGTACGGTCAGGCCCGTTCCTGCTCCCGCACTAAGCCTGTGGTGCGCGTCGCCAGCCCGGTCCGGCCCGTTCCTGCTCCCCGCACCAAGCCAGTGGTGCACGCCGTCAGCCCGGTCGGGCCCGTTCCTGCTCCCCGCACCAAGCCAGTGGTGCGCGTCGTCAGCCCGGTCCGGCCCGTTCCTGCTCCCCGCACCAAGCCAGTGGTGCGCGTCGCCAGCCCGGTCCGGCCCGTTCCTGCTCCCCGCACTAAGCCAGTGGTGCGCGTCGTCAGCCCGGTCGGGCCCGTTCCTGCTCCCCGCACCAAGCCAGTGGTGCTCGTCGTCAGCCCGGTCCGGCCCGTTCCTGCTCCCCGCACCAAGCCAGTGGTGCGTGTCATCAGCCCGGTCCGTTCCTGCTCCCCGTAACCAAGCCAGTGGTGCGCGTCGTCAGCCCGGTCCGGCCTGTTCCTGCTCCCCGCACCAAGCCAATGGTGCGCGTCGTCAGCCCGGTCCGGCCCGCTCCTGCTCCCCGCACCAAGCCAGTGGTGCGCGTCGTCAGCCCGGTCCGGCCCGTTCCTGCTCCCCGCACCAAGCCAGTGGTGCGCGTCGCCACGCCGGAGCCAGAGCAATCCGCTCCACCGGTGTTCAGTCCAGCTCCGGCCAGCGGGGCCAGACCAGACCAGGGGCGCAACGGGGGGGTAGAGAGAGTGTGGTGGTCACGCCCGGAGACGGATCCGCCTCCGAGGCGGAATGCCCACCCGGCCCCTACCCTATTGTGTTGGTGTGGCGCGGTCGCAGTCCGCGCATTTGGGGGGGGGGGTACTGTCACGCCCTGGCTCTGGGGACTCTTTATGTTGAGCCAGGGTGTGTAGGTTTCATTGTTTATTTTTCTATGTTTGTGTTCTAGATCGTTTAGATCTATGTTGGCCAGGGTGGTTCCCAATCAGAGGCAGCTGTAGCTTGTTGTCTCTGATTGGGACCATACTTAGGCAGCCTGCGGGCATGTTATTTTGTGGGATCTTGTTCCGAAAGGTTTGTGTTAACCTAGGACTTCACGTTTCGTTTGTTGTTTTGTTCGTGTGGTGTACTGCAATAAAAGATGTACGTTTATCACGCTGCGCCTTGGTCCGCTTCATCTATCGACGAACGTGACAGAAGATCCCACCACGACTGGATCAAGCAGCGTGAAGAGGAGAGAGGATGGACTTGGGAGGAGAGGAGTGAGAGTCTGGTGAGAGCCATGGAGGCCATGTTCACGGGGGAGAGACAAGCCCAAAAACATTTTAGGGGGGGGCTCACGCCGTGGACGACGAGGCAGCAGGAGGCCGCGATAGAGCGGTTCAGCCGGTTAGCAGAGGAGTCCGCCAGATTAAGGGGGTCATTGGTCACGAGGGAGAAGGAGAGTGTAGAGGCACGGCGAGAGGAACTGGTTAGGCAGCAGAGGGAGCGGAGGTTTATGAGGAAACCCAGTCCCGCTCCTCGCACCAAGCAAGTGGTGTGTGTCACCAGTCCGGTCCGGCCCGTTCCTGATTCCCGCACAAGGCCAGTGGTGTGTGTTCCCAGTACGGTCAGGCCCGTTCCTGCTCCCCGCACTAAGCCTGTGGTGCGCGTCGCCAGCCCGGTCCGGCCCGTTCCTGCTCCCCGCACCAAGCCAGTGGTGCGCGTCGTCAGCCCGGTCGGGCCCGTTCCTGCTCCCCGCACCAAGCCAGTGGTGCGCGTCGTCAGCCCGGTCCGGCCCGTTCCTGCTCCCCGCACCAAGCCAGTGGTGCGCGTCGCCAGCCCGGTCCGGCCCGTTCCTGCTCCCCGCACTAAGCCAGTGGTGCGCGTCGTCAGCCCGGTCGGGCCCGTTCCTGCTCCCCGCACCAAGCCAGTGGTGCTCGTCGTCAGCCCGGTCCGGCCCGTTCCTGCTCCCCGCACCAAGCCAGTGGTGCGTGTCATCAGCCCGGTCCGTTCCTGCTCCCCGTAACCAAGCCAGTGGTGCGCGTCGTCAGCCCGGTCCGGCCTGTTCCTGCTCCCGCACCAAGCCAATGGTGCGCGTCGTCAGCCCGGTCCGGCCCGCTCCTGCTCCCCGCACCAAGCCAGTGGTGCGCGTCGTCAGCCCGGTCCGGCCCGTTCCTGCTCCCCGCACCAAGCCAGTGGTGCGCGTCGCCACGCCGGAGCCAGAGCAATCCGCTCCACCGGTGTTCAGTCCAGCTCCGGCCAGCGGGGCCAGACCAGACCAGGGGCGCAACGGGGGGGTAGAGAGAGTGTGGTGGTCACGCCCGGAGACGGATCCGCCTCCGAGGCGGAATGCCCACCCGGCCCCTACCCTATTGTGTTGGTGTGGCGCGGTCGCAGTCCGCGCATTTGGGGGGGGGGGGGGTACTGTCACGCCCTGGCTCTGGGGACTCTTTATGTTGAGCCAGGGTGTGTAGGTTTCATTGTTTATTTTTCTATGTTTGTGTTCTAGATCGTTTAGATCTATGTTGGCCAGGGTGGTTCCCAATCAGAGGCAGCTGTAGCTTGTTGTCTCTGATTGGGAACCATACTTAGGCAGCCTGCGGGCATGTTACTTTGTGGGATCTTGTTCCGAAAGGTTCTAAATCAATAGTTGTTTAGTGGCCCGAAAATGTTGGAAACATTAACTTGATTGACCATGCTATAGGTCATGTAACTGTTTGTTACATGCAATATGATTTGTGGACAGATGTTGCTCTCTGGTTTAGTGATGAAACAAAGGTGTGGTTGAATTTATTCTGCCACTGTGTCTTCTTATTGTCTCTGCCTTAGGCCTATATATCACAGTCACACGGCATATGAACTAATAGGTTATAGAGCAAACAACGCAATTATCACAACACATAGGTTGTAATATGGCTTTTTTTCCCTGGCTTGGCTTCCCCAGTGACTTTACCCACACACCGCTCCTGCAATCCTCTCACATCTCATTCTTTACAGCCAGAGGATTTGGGTCAGAGTATTTAGTCACAGGGAAAGCACTACACTTATCTCAAAACTATCAGTTAGAAAACCATCAAGAGAATCATCATCTGCTCTGGGAATTTCTTTCATCTCATTATATTTATTGCATGTGCTTCTGGTCAATAGTTTTTTAAATGGTATTTGTTTTATCACTGCTAGTGTAATAGTCACACCATAACCATTCTCACTGAAAGTTGAAAGTCAGTTAATTCATTAGGTTAGAAATGTTTAAAACAAGTCCTGGCTGTATCAAACATTTGACAAATAAATCAGTGTATTGGTGTCTCACCCGTCTCTTGAGAGGGCCCAGGCGAGATGATTTTACGTCAGGCGCCAGGTAGGACAGCCAGAGTCCCGTGGCCGCATGCATGACGAAGCAGATTGAGTCCCCATACTTAATGTCCGCCGTCCCCATGCCCTCCATGTCCCGCTTTGGGCTCGACTCCAGCTTTTCCTGGAGGGAAGGAAGGATCCAAACGCATCAACATGAAACACTCAGTTTTAATGAAACTTTAATGAAAGTCTCCAAGCCAGGCTCCAGACAAGGTATGCAGCTTTATTCAAATCACACATTTGATTATGCAAAGCAGCAGGTGTTGACAGAACTTGATCTATGAAAAGCAATTTAAAAGATGCTGACAGATCTGTATCAGGCTGGTCAAGGACTGGAGGAGCACTGACATCTTTCTATAATAGTACACACGCTAGGATGGCTAGGCTAATAGAGAGGCAGTGGGAGGAAAAAACAGGAAGAGGAGATACAGTGCGTATAGCCTATATCACTGAGCAACAGTGACAGAGGATGGCCACAGGCAAGTCCCCATGTATCACCATTGATTTGTTTCCCTATTAAGAACAGACACAATAGAAAGGTATGAAATGTAAAGTGTATTAAGCCTATGATAAACTGCCTCAGTAAAATGGTGGGTTACACCATGCTATTGATCCATAAGGAGGAGGTCACTAATTGCTCCCAATCACTGGCTACGTCTAAAGCACCCTTACCAAGAATAGACTTAAATACCTTAGTCCTGGTTGGTATGGCGCCGCAAGTCGATACATTTCTAGAGCAACTTCAGCTAAATTAACCTTTATGGCGTGGCTTTCATGTGCGTAATAACTCATGCAGTTTTCCATTTTCCTTGAAAGAAATTGACATTTTCCAGTTCAAGGAGAGTGGGCGATTCATTCATTTAAAAGTCTTTAGAATTGTTCCTAGAGCCATAATGTCCTTTCACTGGCTCTCTGTGAGGGAGTGTGTGGCTGAGTCCTTGACTGTGATCGAGAAACAGTCTGAGGTGTGTGTGTGTATGTGTGTGTGCGTCCGTGCGTGTGTGTGTGCGTGTGTGTGTGAGAGATAGCTGGTCCTAAGCGCTGACCTTGGAGGCTCTGAAGCAGAAGGCGGTGGAGGATGTGTCAGACTTCTCCCGGTCCTGAAGCACCACCCCCCTCTCCTCCATCAGCGCCAGGTAGTGCCCCGTGGTGAGGTGGCGGAGACGGAAGGGCTGACCCCAGCGAATGTGACTCCCACTCCAGCTGTCCAGGGTCACAGAGACACACGCACGCGCGCACACACAACGGTATCAAGAACAACAGCCTACTAGCCCCTAGAAGCATTATATCCCCTAATTAGATTGTGTACACATGATGAACTAGCAGCCAGGCTAGCTGTTAATTAGCTGGTATCATGTCATGTGCATAGATAAGTACTAAATGGCTGAAAACACCTGAATAATTAGGCATGTAATACCCATTCTTATGACTAGACATTTCCCAGTTGCTTACATCAAAACAAAACAGGGTCAAAACCATAGCAGATGAAACATGGATGACAAATTCCAGATCTGACAGTTCAGGGCATATCTGAGAGAAAAGCCACAGATATTGAATCTTTCAAAGACTTTACAAATGGTTGGGGTCAAAAAGGCTGACTCAAAGCATCATGAAACATCAAAGTGAGTTGGAGCAGAGCGAGAGAGAGGGAGAGATAGAACACCTAGAGAGAGAAGCTGGAGGGAATAAAAAGAGCTGAACTCACCTGATTCTGAGAGGCTCCAGCCTCCACAGAGACCTGGCCTTGGCTCCTGCATTTCCCGTCTCATAGTTCACTAACCTGGGGACACAAGAGGTGCATGAGGATGAAAGGTCTGGATCTCTGTAATGTTTTAATACTGCCACAGGCTCATAATTGTCTCAAGGTCATGTTTTTATGACACATGATACCAACTGCTTTATTCCCTTCTGTCATAGTGATATCAGCACAGAGGAAGGAAGGCTCAGAATGGGACCTCAGATTAACCTTAATATTTACCCTCCCGGCAACAGAGCACATCCTTTATCCAGGACACCCACGTAACCAACGGAGACTGAGAGCAACACTGTCTATTACTGATGTAGGTGACTGGCTCCAGACATAAAAATGATATTTCATGGCCCTTGTTGACTGTTAGGACTATGTTTGATGGACCTTCATGAAAATGTAAGGTTTTACGAAAATGCTCCCTCTATTACATTTCAAGGTCTAAACGGAAAGCCAAGGCTGACAACCAATATTTATTCAGCAGCATATTGCCACACACACACACAGTGAGCTAAAAATAGACAGTGTGACTGGGAGGAAGATGAAGGGTCCTTCACATGTCTTCGGCGCCTGGCAATGTTTATACGGGCTACAGTAATGTCTCCCCGACCCCCAAGTGCCATTTCCCTCTGCTATCTTGCTGGCTGTCAGCCCTAGTGCTGCGTGACTATAGAAAACAAGGCAGACATTTTTCTGTGCTCCTCTCGGACCCAGCTTCACACTGAGTAGTGACAACATCCTGTTGGGTCCAGAGGAAGCCAAGACAGTAAATTGCCTCAATCCAGCCAGTGTCAGCCAGGTCGGCCAGAGAAATTAGCCTGATTTGATCTTAGGCCACTTTCACAACAGACTAAGGGGAAAACTAATTTATTGTAGTCTTTAGCCGTTTCCCAGCTGTAGGTCTCACCTCTGTTGCTCATCACTCTGGTCGGACCCTGGGATGGTCAAAACCTCATCATGACCATGGAACAGACGCAACACATGGCCACCCAGCAGGTAACCTTTAGGAGGATGGATTAACAGCACCTTTAATTGATACCCACAACATTTCAAACAACATTATAAGCCAGTGACGCTAAATGAACCTACCCTCCTCCACGTTGCTGCCGGAGCAGGTGGGGTGGACGTTCCACAGAGTCTGCATGAAGGACGCGTCCACCTGGATGTTGCCATTGGAGATGGACAGGTGCTGGTGGAGACAGAGGAACATTATGTTACACACACTATCAATAACTACAGTATGGGACACACACTACCAGTAGGCCTATACTGCAGGGCCCATATCAAATATCCAGTTTGATTCAAGGCATTGGGCCAGGCTACAACTCAGAGGTTTGTCCATGCATGCACTGGAGGGCATGATAGGAAGGCTGTTATCAATGCAGTAGATTTAGAGTCCTTCATCAAGCTGGAGAGAGGCTGGCACTGGAGAGTGTACAGGACTGCGAGTGGACTCGGGAATCTACCAGTTTCTAGGGCTCTGGGTTTGTGTGTGTGTGCACGCGCCAGACACTTGGGGAACTCTCCACCTCCCTCCTCCATTCATGGACCTGGAGGTGCTATATGCCAGGTTAGAGGGAGCTTCTCAATGGTGACAGCAGGGCCCGGAGCCGGGCTGTTGTCACACTCTCCCTGCGTCATGCTGGATATGTTTTCCAGGCCCAGCATGCCAAGGCCCTGAGACCCACACAGTGGGAATAACACAGTGGGGTCTGGGTCTGGGAGATGCTCATAGATGGGCCTGAAGAGGAACAAGGGAGCAGGGCTGGCCAGGCTGCACGGTGTAGGGAAGGAGAGATCGGGGACAGAGTAAGGTAGGGTACAGTAGGTGTTCAGTTTGACAGTGTTGCTCTCTCCATCCCAGCTCTACATGTGTAGCTTTCCCCTGCTCTTTCTTAGCTTCCTGTCCCCAATCTGTGGTCTGCTTTACTGGACAGAGGGAGCTGTGTGGGAGGGAGACACCTTCAGTCCGAGAACGCGATCTACAATATTTGGCTAACCTACAGGATGGAATGGCATTATGGCTCTGTTTAATGGGTCTGGAAACATTAAATAGCCTATAATATGTATTATTCTTAATGAGATGTTTATAGACTGAAGGTGTACTCACAAGGTATCGTTCTGATGACACGCTGACAAGGATGAGGTCATCTCCGATGCGTACCTTCTCGCCCTCTGACCTCTGTTTGGAAGCAGGATGGATGGTCCACCAACAGGCTTCACCTGCAGGAGCACAGAGAAACAGTGGTGCGGTCACCTGCCTGAATAATGTTATTTATAACTCTATGATCTACATCATTGGTTCTCAACTGGTTTTGCCTCGGGACCCAAATTTAACCAGGTTGTCTCAGTCGCGACCCAATATTGTCACGCCCTGACCTGGAGAGACTGTTATTATCTAGGTAGTTTGGTCAGGGTGTGAAAGTTTAGGTTCTGTATTTCTATGTTTGGCCGGGTGTGGTTCCCAATCAGAGGCAGCTGTCGCTCGTTGTCTCTGATTGGGGATCATACTTAGGCAGCCAGTATTCCTGCCTGGGTTGTGGGATCTTGTTTGTGTTTCGGTGTGTTTGGCTTGTTTGTGTATAGCCTTCCGACGTCACGTTTTCGTTGCCTTTTGTTGTTTTGTCAGTGTTTATCCAGTTTAATAAACATGTTCGCATACCACGCTGCACCTTGGTCTGACCCGTCTCAACGTTCGTGACAAATATTCGCATCCCAATTTTTTGGGGCTAAATGCAAACTGGAAAACAATATTGTATGCTATATTGATAGTAAATGTAGCAATTATATTACAAGGGAACATCATTCCCACCTTTTTCATTGTCAATAATTCCATTTTGCCCATATTCCTGATGAATAATGTTAATAAGATCACTGGATTGAGACCACAAAATCCACCAAATTCGCTAAATAGCGCTGCTAATAACTCTATATTAAAAATACTGTGATTTAAGAAAAATAGTTTAGAGATTACATTATAAAAAATGTAGGTTCATTATAATTTCCCCAAAAAATGTTTTAACCTGGTTTTAGTTGTTTAAGTTCAGACAGGAGTATTTTTGCATTAAAAAAAAACATTATACAAATATACACTGAACAAAAATATAAACACAACATGTAAAGTGTTGGTCTCATGTTTCATGAGCTGAAAAAAAAATCCAAAATGTTTCAATATGCACAAAAAGCTTATTTCTCAAAAATGTTCTGCAGAAATTTGTTTACATCCCTGTTAGTGAGCATTTCTCCTTTGCCAAGATAATCCATCCTCCTGACAGGCATATCAAGTAGCTGATCATTACACAGGTGCACCTTGTGCTGGGGACAATAAAAGGCCACTAAAATGCCACAGATGTCTCAAGTTTTGAGGGAGCGTGCAATTGGCATGCTGACTGCAGGAATTTCCACCAGAGCTATTGCCAGAGAATTGAATGTTCATTTCTCTAACATAAGCCGCCTCCAACGTCGTTTTAGAGAATTTGCCAGTACGTCCAACCGGCCTCACAACCGCAGACCACGTGTAACCACGCCAGACAAGGACCTCCACATCTGGCTTCTTCACCAGCCACCCGGACAGCTGATGAAACTGTGGGTTTGCACAACCGAAGAAACTGTCTCAGGATAGCTCATCTGCGTGCTCGTTGTCTTCACCACCCTGACTGCAGTTCTGCGTCGTAACCGACTTCAGTGGGAAAATGCTCACCTTCGATGGCCACTGACACGCTGGAGAAGTGTGCTCTTCACGGATTAATCCTGGTTTCAACTGTACCGGGCAGATGTCAGAAAGTGTGTATGGCATCGTGTGGGCGAGCGGTTTGCTGATGTCAACGTTGTGAGTCCCCCATGGTAGCGGTGGGTTTATGGTATGGGCAAGCATAAGCTACAGACAACGAACACAATTGCATTTTATCGATGGCAATTTGAATAAACAGAGATACCGTGATGAGATTCTGAGGCCCATTGTCGTGCCATTCATCCGCCGCCATCACCTCATGTTTCAGCATGATAACGCACGGCCCCATGTCGCAAGGATCTGTACACAATTCCTGGAAGCTGAAAATGTCCCAGTTCTTCCGTGGCCTGCATACTCACCAGACATGTCACCTATTGAGCATGTTTGGGATGCTCTGGATCGATGTGTACGACAGCGCGTTCCCGTTCCCGCCAATATCCAGAAACTTTGCACATCCATTGAAGAGGAGTGGGACAACATCCCACAGGCCACAATTAACAGCCTGATCAACTCTATGCGAAGGAGATGTGTCACGCATGAGGCAAATCGTGGTCACACCAGATAGTGACTGGTTTTCTGATCTACGCCCCTACTTTTTTTTTTAAGGTATCTCTGACCAACAGATGCATATCTGTATTCCCAGTCATGTGAAATCCATAGATTAGGGCCTAATTAATTTATTTCAAGTGATTGATTTCCTTATGAACTGTAACTCAGAAAGATCTTTGAAATCGTTGCATGTTGCATTTATATTTTTGTTCAGTGTACATACACAGATGATTGAGCTACACAGAAAGTTGAACCTGTAACTACTGTTTGGGGATAGATGACAATGGTGAAAGCAACACACACAAGCGAGCACAGCACAGACACATAAATTACATTTAAGACACACAAACGTATTCGCACAAACTCTAATATACTGTAAGCCCACTCACACTTATCAACATACAAGCACCACAGCAACCAGCCTTCCAATATGTGGAAAGCCATACCATCTTTAACATCTTTATGAGACAAATGAGCTGAGCCTCAACATCGTGACAAAGATCCAATCTAGGACATTTATTTCAGTCTGCTTGGAATGTTACCAGGGGAGATCTCCTAGGGAATAAATAACTGAAATCTCTGCAAATGTGGTACATTTCCTACAATATAGGAAACTGCAAATCCCTCTTTTCATGCAGTGCTTAAGAGAATCTGAAATGAATAGTGGGGCAGGTAAAGTCAGAATCCCAGCTATGAATGTGACTGTGAGGTTTTACCTGTTGAGTCCTCCTGCAGCCCCACATCAAAGGACAGCTTATCTGTCTGTGACCTTGAAGTCTTCAAACAGGTCAGATACTGCAATGTATAGATACACATCAAAGCAACATGAGAATGATGACCAAAAGAGTCACACAATCCTGCTGTAACACTCAGAACTGGATCAAATGTCAGTATGACATATTAAACAAATATTCCTATGAAATGCTATAAAATAGTAACTATGAAATAGTAACACATGGAATAATGACAAAACAATCCCCTGTCCTTGGGTATCGTATAAGAGTGTGCGTGCAGTGCAGTCTCACCATAGCGCTAAAGGAGTGCCTCAGGAGGATAGCGTGTCCATACAGAAGTGTCCTGTGTCCACCGCCCTGAGCCGCCTGCGGAGACAGCACAACACCCATCACACACCAGACACACTATAAGACAGGATATCCCCCGTGGCCTCTCTCTCTGTCTCTCCCTTTCTCTCTCGCTTTCTTTCTCTCACTCGCTCTCGCTTTCTCTCTCTCTCTCACTCACACTCTCTCCTATCTCTCCATCTGCATCACAGATAGAGAACTAAAACTGTCTGGCGCACAATGATGACTTCACATAAGGCAGGGGGCCACAGACTGACCCAGCCTGCCCCTCTCAGCCTGTCTCCTCTCTGACGACGGTCCTGCTTTCCACAACACAACACTGAAGGCATGCAGTCAGACGTGTCACTCAGGGGAGACGCCTGCTTCCTGTATCCATGGAGCAGAATAAAGATCATTGTCACACGACTGCAGGTAAAAGGGAATGGGGGGTGAGAGAGAGAGAGAAAGAGAGAGAGAGCTCTCTGCCTCTAATGCGCTGGTGACAAAGACCTTGTGTTACAGTAAGAAGGCTCTGGTTTGTGACAGAGAGCACTAGGAGAGAAAAGACACAAACGGGTTCCACTGCGATTTCACAGCAGTTCGAGGAGATGCGTAGGGGAAAGACTGATGTGAGGTCACGACTTGGGCTCTGCTTACAAACCTGTCCCTTCGTTCTGTAGGCAACCATGTGTTACTCACCTTTCTTATGAGCCTCTATGGAGCAGTAAGATAAGAGAGTTACATTACTGAGAATGTGCTGTAAGTTAAAGAAAATATGTGAGTTCGTCTCCGTCTGTCATTCCACAGTACTGTAAAATGTTAATTCACAGATGGTGACGTGCTGTGCAAGATCTTATTTGTGACATAATTGATTTTGCATGCCAGTGTCTTCTTAACCGTGCATCCTCTATCTGTGCTGCTATTTGCTAAGACCATAGCCTCCAGTTCAATGCAGTTGCCATGGATTATGCAGACTGCAGCAGTTCCAGCACCATGCCAGGCTGTTCAGGCTTCCTGAGGGATAGTCTAATGTGCATTGGGCATATCCACCTGCATTATATCCAGCACGTCACCCCCCTGCGTTTATCCAGCAGCCACCAGGGGGACAGCGATGGGGTTTCTCTCAGAGGTTGCACTGAAATACCACTGCACACGTCGCCCTGCCAGAGGGTATCAGGCTCACCCTGCCTTACCCTGGGCGCTTCAGTCACTGACTCTGACAGCTTGACCTTTGCTACATAACCCAGTAAACAAAGTTATGAAATCACAAGTTTGTTCACTGCTCTCTTTGGAGATGTTAGAGGAACTTCACACAGAATTCCATTTGGGTTCACTAGCTGAAACGGAGCTAAATGGATGTTTGATAGCTTACTTCTGCAAGGGTTTTCTGAGCATTGTGTGTTCACTGTTCACAAGATCTATGAGCCTTCTACCCCTCAAACAAACACAATATTAGTCCAAGATACCATTACTAAGATCCTATTCCACTTTAAGGAATCTCTGCCTATTAGTTGAGACAAGCTCAATACTGTATATCAATAAGTTATTTATTCTGTAAGTCAATACCCTCCATTGTAGCTCATCATGACAGAATATTGATTCAAGAATCGTGACACATTCAACTTCTATTTTCCCTTAGTGGTGTTTCCTCCGTTGACATTTCAGAGCAGGAACAGAGGAATGGAGAGGGTTAGTGAAAAGAGACGCATGTGAGGAGAGAGAATTTAAAGAGATAACCCAGCATTAAAATATTTTATCCAGACCAGGTCTGAATCAGTCTCCGCAGCATTCCTTAGAGAGAGGAAAATAGTGCATCAAGGAGAAACAATGATTAAAAGATTACAATCTGCCATAAAGTATTGTTAACCTATTACCTTCCCTTTGGAATATATTGAACTAGTCTAGCAGATCATGTTAAGTTAAGTTAAGTTACTAAGTGTAGATGCAAGGGGGTTAAAAGTGGCAAGTAGAAAGCAGCTTAGCTCTCGCAAATAAGCAGTTTCACTTGAAAACGTCTCACTAAGCTTTAAGGGCACATTAAGCGCTCATGAAGGTCCAGTCTACCTGTGCTTTACTCTTGCCAAAGGGCTTTTCCAGTTCACACAGCTGTGTTCGAACCAATCGGGCTTGATTTTTAAATTCCCCTGCATTGGGAGTCCAATGTGGTCGCTAGGCTGCAGCGTTGACAAGTCCATTTATCTTTGAACTCAACTCAATGAGTATTAAGCTCCACAGCTCAAATTATGGAAATTATTCCAATCATTAGCAGTTTGGCAAGGCAACAACGAGTTGGTTAAAGCAGAAACAGAAATAATAACATTTTTTTAAATCCTTCTAAATGTCAGCGTATTGATTTCTACAGTCATAATACATGTAATGTAGCTCACTATTGTATGCCTGAAGTTAGGTGCAGAATTTGTGAACAGGTAAGAATCTGTTGGTAATATTCAGCGATTCTGGACTTACTTCTAAATCCCCTAAGGAATGACTGAAGACTGACATTCATCTGATGTTAATCCAGGAGAGGTGTAGCATGTTCTCTTTGGCCAGAAGAAATGTGAGCAGTAACTGTTGAGCGAGACCATTTGTATGGCAAGTCTATACCCGGATCCATTTTTCTTTGTCATGTTGCTAAGTGCTGTGACACAATTGACTCACTTGTTTAAATAAATCCATAATGTCATTAGTCATTTCAGCAGAATACACATTCATGTTTGCATATAAAGACACTAGCTTTCTGTAGTGAATCTATTTGCTTTCCTGAAGGGACTATCGTATCCCTTGGATACATTTCCAATGAAAATGGGAGCGCAAGCTGCTAGCATGACTAAACAGCCATGCTCTAGAGAGGTGACAGGAGAGGAGAATGGAATGAATGGTGAACATACTCATCGGTCCTTGCCTCGAGGCTAACAGGTGGAGAGATGAACAGAACACAATGGATAAACATAGCAATGGTAACAGTACAGCTCTGTTACAGCTGATTAATGAAAACCAAAGGAGATGTTTGCAATGACTAGCACAGTTTTAACAGAATAGATTGTAGCAAATAAGATCAGTGTATCAGAATTGCTTTAATTATCTGTCTATTAAAATAAATTAGAAAACAACTGACCACAGAGCAATGAAATGATAAATGATCTAGTAATTATACTTCCTGGCTCACTCTACTGATACAATATACTATTATCACTCAAATACAACATCCTGCATCGGGTAATGAACTAAACAAAGACCAGAGGCACACAAACAAATTCCTTATACTCAATTCAGAAAAGTGCAGAACTGAGATCAGTAAAACACAGCAACCTGGAAAAAAGTGCGACATCATACTTTTCATTTCAAATCAAATTGTATTTGTCACATGAGGAACTTCTTGAGGATCTGAGGACACATGCCAAATCTTTCCAGTCTTCTGAGGGGGAATAGGCTTTGTCGTGCCCTCTTCACGACTGTCTTGGTGTGTTTGGAACATGATAGTTTGTTGTTGATGTGGACACCAAGGAACTTGAAGCTCTCAACCTGCTCCACTACAGGCTCGTCGATGAGAATGGGGGCGTGCTCGGTCCTCCTTTTCTTGTAGTCCACAATCATCTCCTTTGTCTTGATCACGTTGAGGGAGAGGTTGTTATCCTGGCACCACACGGCCAGGTCTCTGACCTCCTCCCTATAGGCTGTCTCCTTGCTGTCGGTGATCAGGCCTACCACTGTTGTGTCGTTGGCAATGATGGTGTTGGAGTCGTGCTTGGCCATGCAGTCATGGGTGAACAGGGAGTACAGGAGGGGACTGAGCACGCACCCCTGAGGGGCTCCCGTGTTGAGGATTAGCGTGGCAGATGTGTTGTTACCTACCCTTGCCACCTGGGGGCGGCCCGTCAGGTAGTCCAGGATCCAGTTGCAGAGGGAGGTGTATAGTCCCAGGGTCCTTAGCTTAGTGATGAGCTTTGAGGGCTCTATGGTGTTGAACGCTGAGCTGTAGTCAATGAATAGCATTCTCACGTAGGTGTTCCTTTTGTCCAGGTGGGAAAGGGCAGTGTGGAGTGCAATAGAGATAGCATCATCTGTGGATCTGTTGGGGTGGTATGCAAATTGGAGTGGGTCTAGGGTTTCTGGCATAATGGTGTTGATGTGAGCCATGACCAGCCTTTCAAAGCACTTCATGGCTACAGACGTGAGTGCTACGGGTCGGTAGTCATTTAGGCAGGTTACCTTAGTGTTCTTGGGCACAGGGACTATGGTGGTCTGTTTGAAACATGTTGGTATTACAGACTCAGTCAGGGACAGGTTGAAAATGTCAGTGAAGACACTTGCCAGTTGGTCAGCGCATGCTCGGAGTACACGTCCTGGTAATCCGTCTGGCTCTGTGGTCTTGTGAATGTTGACCTGTTTAAAGGTCTTACTCACATCGGCTACGGAGAGCATGATCACACAGTCGTCCGGAACAGCTGATGCTCTCATGCATGCTTCAGTGTTGCTTGCCTCGAAGCGAGCATAGTAATTTAGCTCGTCTGGTAGGCTTGTGTCACTGGGCAGCTTGCGGCTGTGCTTCCCTTTGTAGTCTGTAGTAGTTTGCAAGCCCTGCCACATCCGACGAGCATTGGAGCCGGTGTAGTACGATTCAATCTTAGTCCTGTATTGACGCTTTGCCTGTTTGATGGTTCGTCGGAGGGCATAGCGGGATTTCTTATAAGCGTCCGGGTTAGAGTCCCACTCCTTGAACGCGGCAGGTCTACCCTTTAGCTCTGTGCGGTTGTTGCTTGTAATCCATGGTTTCTGGTTGGGGTATGTATGTACGGTCACTGTGGGGACGACGTCATCAATGCACTTATTGATGAAGCCAGTGACTGATGTGGTGTAAGAATCCCGGAACATGTTCCAGTCTGTGCTAACAAAACAGTCCTGTAGCTTAGCATCTGCGTCATCTGACCACTTCTGTATTGAGCGAGTCACTGGTGCTTCCTGCTTTAGTTTTTTTACTTGTAAGCAGGAATCAATAGGATAGAATTATGGTCAGATTTGCCAAATGGAGGGTGAGGGAGAGCATTGTACGTGTCTAGAGTTTTCTTTCCTCTGGTTGCACATTTAACATGCTGGTAGAAATGAGGTAAAACAGTTAAAGTTTCCCTGCATTAAAGTCCCTGGCCACTAGGAGCGCCGCCTCTGGATGAGCATTTTCTTGTTTGCTTATGGCCTTATACAGATCGTTGAGTGCGGTCTTAGTGCCAGCATCAGTTTGTGGTGGTAAATAGACAGCTACGAAAAATATAGATGAAAACTATTTCGGTAAATAGTGTGGTCTACAGCTTATCATGAGATACTCTACCTCAGGCGAGCAAAACCTTGAGACTTCCTTAATATTAGATTTTGTGCACCAGCTGTTATTTACAAATATACCCCTTGTATTACCGGAGGCAGCTGTTCTATCTTGCCGATGCACTGAAAACCCCACCAGCTCTATGTTATCCATGTCGATGTTCAGCCACAAGTTTTTAATGTCCTGTTGGTAGGATATTCTTGATCAGAGCTCATCCATTTTATTATCCAACGATTGTACGTTGGCTAATAGGACTGATGGTAGCGGCAGATTACCCTCTCGCCGTTGGATCCTTACAAGGCACCCCAACCTACGTCCCCAGGTGTATAAGGAAGTGTATAGGAGATGTCGTACCCACTGTGACTATTAAAACCCACCCTAACCTAGATGGCAGCATTCGCGAAAAACTGAAAACACGAACCACGGCATTTAACCATGGCAAGGTGACGGGGAATATGGCAGAATACAAACAGTGGTCATTCCCTCCGCAAGGCAATCAAACAGGCAAACGTCAATATTGAGACAAAGTGGAGTCGCAATTCAACGGCTCAGTCACGAGACGTGTGTGGCAGGGTTTACAGACAATCACGGACTACAATAGGAAAACCAGCCACGTTGCGGACACCGACGGCTTGTTGCCAGACAAGCTAAACAAGTTCTTTGCCGCTTTGAGGATAACATAGTGCCACCGACGCGGCCAGCTACCAAGAACTGTGGGCTCTCCTTCTCCGTGGCCGACGTGAGTAAGACATTTAAACGTGTTAACCCTCGCAAGGCTGCCGGCCCAGACGGCATTCCTAGCCGCATCCTCAGAGCATGCGCAGACCAGCTGGCTGGTGTGTTTACGGACATATTCAATCTCTCCCTATCCCAGTCTGCTGTCCCCACATGCTTCAAGATGGCCACCATTGTTCCTGTACCCAAGAATGCAAAGGTAACTGAACTAAATGACTATCGCCCTGTAGCACTCACTTCTGTCATCATGAACTGATTGCCCCCCATCTATCCTCAGAGTTCGTACTGCTTGGTGACCTAAACTAGGATCTGCTTAACACCAACCTACAATCTAAACTAGATGCCCTCAATCTCACACAAATTATCAACGAACCTACCAGGTACAACCCTAAATCTGTAAACATGGGCACCCTCATAGATATCATCCTGACAAATGTACCCTCTAAATACACCTCCGCTGTCTTCAACCAGGATCTCAGCGATCACTGCCTTATTGCCTGCGTCCGTAATGGGTCCGCGATCAAACGACCACCCCTTATCACTGTAAAACGCTCCCTAAAACACTTTAGCGAGCAGGCCTTTCTAATTGACCTGGCCCGGGTATCCTGGATGGATATTGACCTCATTCTGTCAGTAGAGGATGCCTGGTTGTTCTTTAAAAGTGCTTTCCTCTCAATCTTAAATAAGCATGCCCCATTCAAAAAATGCAGAACTAAGAACAGATATAGCCCCTGGTTCTCCTCAGACTTGACTGCCCTTGACCAGCACAAAAACATCCTGTGGCGTACTGCATTAGCATCGAACAGCCCCTGCGATATGCAACTTTTTAGGGAAGTCAGGAACCAATATACACAATCAGTTAGGAAAGCAAAGGCTAGCTTTTTCAAATTTGCATCCTATAGCACTAACTCCAAAAAGTTTTGGGACACTGTAAAGTCCATGTAAAATAAGAGCACCTCCTCCCAACTGGCTAGGAAACACTGTCACCACCGATAAATCTACAATAATCGAGAATTTCAACAAGCATTTTGCTACGGCTGGCCATGCTTTGCACCTGGCTACCACTACCCCGGCCACCAGCTCTGCACCCTCCGCTGCAACTTGCCCATGCCCCCCCCCCCCGCTTCTCCTTCACACAAATTCAGACAGCTGATGTTCTGAAAGAGCTGAAAAATCTGGACCCCTACAAATCAGCTGGGCTAGACAATCTGGACCCTTTCTTTCTAAAATTAGCAGCCTAAATTGTCGCAACCCCTATTTCTAGCCTGTTCAACCTCTCTTTCGTAACGTCTGAGATCCCCAGAGATTGGAAAGCTGCCGCGGTCATCCCCCTCTTCAAAGGGGGGTGACACTCTAGATCCAAACTGTTACAGACCTATATCCATCCTGCCCTGCCTTTCGAAAGTATTTGAAAGCCAAGTTAACAAACAGATCACCGACCATTTCGAATCCCACCGTACCTTCTCCGCTATGCAATCTGGTTTCCAAGCTGGTATGGGTGCACCTCAGCCACCCTCAAGGTCCTAAACATTATAATAACCATGATCTATAAAAGACAGTACTGTGCAGCCGTCTTCATCGACCTGGCCAAGGCTTTTGACTCTGTCAATCACCGCATTCTTATTGGCAGACTAAATAGCCTTGGTTTCTCTAATGACTGCCTCACCTGGTTCACCAACTACTTCTCAGATAGAGTTCAATGTGTCAAATCGGAGGGCCTGTTGTCTGGACCTCTGTCCGTCTCCATGGGGGTGCCACAGGGTTCAATTCTCGGGCCGACTCTATTCTCTGTGTATATCAATGATGTTGCTCTTGCTGCTGGTGAAGCTCGGATCCACCTCTATGCGGACGACACCATTTTGTATACATCTGGCCCTTCATTGGACACTGTGTTAACAAACCTCCAAACGAGCTTCAACGCCATACAACACTCCTTCCGTAGCCTCCAACTGCTCTTAAACACTAGTAAAACTAAATGCATGCTCTTCAACCGAACGCTGCTTGCACCCGCCCACCCGACTAGAATTACTACTCTCGGCGGGTCTGACCTAGAGTATGTGGACAACTACAAATACCTAGGTGTCTGGTTAGACTGTAAACTCTCCTTCCAGACTCACATTAAGCATCTCCAATCAAAAGTTAGATCTAGAATCGGCTTCTTATTTCGCAACAAAGTCTCCTTCACTCATGCTGCCAAACATGCCCTCGTAAAACTGACTATCCTACCGATCCTTGACTTCGCCGATGTCATTTACAAAATAGCCTCCAACACTCTCCTCAGCAAATTGGATGTAGTCTATCACAGTGCCATCCGTTTTGTCACCAAAGCCCCATATACTACCCACCATTGTGACCTGTATGCTCTTGTTGGCTGGCCCTCACTACATATTCGTCGCCAAACCCACTGGCTCCAGGTCATCTATAAATCACTGCTAGGCAAATTCCCGTCTTACCTTAGCTCACTGGTCACCATAGCAACACCCACCCGTAGACTGCGCTCCAGCAGGTATATCTCACTGGTCATCCCCAAAGCCAACACCTCCTTTGGCCGCCATTCCTTCCAGTTCTCTGCTGCCAATGACTGGATCAAACTGCAAAAATCTCTGAAGCTGGAGACTCTTATCTCCCTCACTAACTTTAAGTGTCAGTTGTCAGAGCAGCTTACCGATCACTGCACCTGTACACAGCCATTCTGAAATGAGCCCACCCAACTACCTCATCCCCATATTGTTATTTATTTTGCTCATTTGCACCCCAGTATCTCTATTAGCACATCATCTTTTGCACATGTATCATTCCAGTGTTAATACGAAATTGTAACTATTTTGCACTATGGCCTATTTATTGCCTTACCTCCATAACTTACTACATTCACACACACTGTATATCTATTTTCTGTTTGTATTTTTGACTTTATGTTTTGTTTACCCCATATGTAACTCTGTGTTGTTGTTTTTATCGCACTGCTTTGCTTTATCTTGGCCAGGTCGCAGTTGTAAATGAGAACTTGTTCTCAACTGGCTTACCTGGTTAAATAAAGGTGAAAAAAAAAAAAAAAAAAAGAAGTGCATTGAGAGACTAGTCAAGGATCATATCACCTCCACCTTACCTGTCACTCTAGACCCACTTCAATTTGCTTATCGCCCCAATAGGTCCAGAGACGACGCAATCGTCATCACACTGCACACTGCCCTATCCCATCTGGACAAGAGGAATACCTATGTAAGAATGCTGTTCATTGACTATAGCTCAGCATTCAACACCATAGTACCCTCCAAGCTCATCATTAAGCTTGAGGCCCTGGGTCTCAACCCCGCCCTGTGCAATTGGGTCCTGGACTTCCTGATGGGCCGTCCCCAGGTGGGGAAGGTAGGAAACAACACCTCCACTTCACTGATCCTCAACACTGGGGCTCCACAAGGGTGTGTGCTCAGCCCCCTCCTGTACTCCCTGTTCACCCATGACTGCGTAGCCATGCATGCCTCGAACTCAATCATCAAGTTTGCAGACGACACAACAGTAGTAGGCTTGATTACCAACAACGATGAGAAAGCCGACAGGGAGGAGGTGAGGGCTCTCGGAGTGTGGTGTCAGGAAAATAAACGCTCACTCAAAGTTAAAAAAACAAAGGAGATGATTGTGGACTTCAGCAAACAGAAGATGGAGTACCCCCCTAGCCACGTCGATGGGACAGCAGTCGAGAAGGTGGAAAGTTTTAAGTTCCTCGGCGTACATATCACTGACAAACTGAAATGGTCCACCCACACAGACAGTGTGGTGAAGAAAGCGCAACAGCATCTCTTCAACCTCAGGAGGCTGAAGAAATTTGGCCTGTCACCTAAAACCCTCACAAACTTTTACAGATGCACAATTGAGAGCATCCTGTCGGGCTGTATCACCGCCTGGTACGGCAACTGCACCACCCACAACCGCAGGGCTCTCCAGACGGTGGTGCGGTCTGCACAACGCATCACCGGGGGCAAACTACCTGCCCTCCAGGACACCTACAGCACCTGATGTCACAGGAAGGCCAAAAAGATAATCAAGGACAACTACCACCCGAGCCACTGCATGTTCACCCCGCTATCATCCAGAAGGCGAGGTCAGTACAGGTGCATCAAAGCTGGGACCGAGAGACTGAAAAACAGCTTCTATCTCAAGGCCATCAAACTGTTAAACAGCCATCACTAGCACAGATGTGCTGCTGCCTACATACAGACTTGAAAATCACTGGCCACTTTAATAAATGGAACACTAGTCACTTTAATAATGCCACTTTAATAATGTTTACATATCTTGCATTACTCATCTCATATGTATATACTGTATTCTATACTATCTATTGCATCTTAGCCTATGCCGCTCTGACAATGACATTGCTCATCCATATATTTATATATTCTTATTCCATTCCTTTACTTAGATTTGTGTATATTAGATATTTCTTGTGGAACTGTTAGATATTACTTGCTAGATATTACTGCACTGTTGGAACCAGAAGCACAAGCATTTCGCTACACTCGCAATAACATCTGCTAATCATGTGTATGTGACCAATACATTTGATTTGATTTGATATCTCCGTCTCTTCTCATGCGAATGACAGGGATTTGGGCCTTGTCGGGTGTCTGAAGTAAATCCTTCACATCCGACTCGTTAAAGAAAAAAATCTTCGTCCAGTACGAGGTGAGTAATCCCTGTCCTTATATCCAGAAGCTCTTTTCAGTCATAGGAGACGGTGGCAGAAACATTATGTATAAAATAAGTTACAAATAACGCGGAAAAACACACACAATAGCACAATTGGTAAAACGGCACCATTATATCTACCCCCATCCTTCCTTTGAAACATTAAACATTACATTTTAGGAGAGGCAGCATTTAGGTTGCTCCCAGCAAGAGGAGCATGGAGAGAGCAGCGTGGTAATGCTGTGTTTCTGTAGGGCTGCCTTGTAATTACAATCTCCCAAACACATGACTGTAGACTAAGGAAATAGGTAATTCATCCTTTGTACTTACTGTAACTGCCTGTTCAGAGGAGATAGGGAGGTAGTGTTGAGACCTGCTTTGACTACAACTACATTAGCTATAGTATATACACATATGAACTCAACAATGGCCATGTGTATGTCCATTCAATGAGATTGCCTCCATTGCCTCAGGTGTGTGTATGCGACAGTAGCTCTGTCATTTGGACTTGTTTGCTTCTCTGTGCGTGGTGTATAAAGGTAGTTACAGTGCAATTATGCTCTATAGTGGAAATGATACTGTAGCTTTGAGAGCTTTTCTTTTCAGCCTCATTGTTAATCAAATGGGTAACTGAGCAGCACAGGGCAGAAACACTTCAGGAAAGCTACAGCAAATAAGAGGACCTTTGCCTCCTGACGACTTTCATCCACATTACTATTCATGGAGGGCTCAACCTCCCAGCGCCCAGGTCTCCAGGCCAATGTAATAGGCCAATTCCTCTCATTAATCCCTCTCAAAGAGAAAAAAAAGTGTTTGAACATAAAACTGAGGCAACTCCAGTCATCGTAATAAACAATTTCATAAAATGTTTGTCTTCTCCTACCCTGAAATCCTGAAATTAATCAAATGGAATATGTGAAACAGGGGATGTTCAGTAGTTTCCCTTTGGGCAGAGAACACTCTGTGAAAATACTTCTCTCTGCTGTCTGCCCTGGGGTGGGAGTGTGAATGGGTGTGTGGCCTGTGTGTATAGATGGTGTGGTAGAGGGTCAGTACTCACCCCCTCACTGTTCTGGCCAGTCTTAGCCAGCATCTCCTGCAAGGCCCGCACAGAGAGAGACTGCTCCAGCACAAAGTTGCAGATGCACAGGTCTGGAGGGACATACTGGAAGAGAGAGGCGGGAGATCAGGGTTAGGGTTGTATGCAGTAGACAATAGGCAATTACAAGTGAGAATTTCAAACTGTGTTGAAAAGGCTAAAATATGAAATGTAGATTGAATGGAAACCCAGAATAAGGCTTCTTTTTGGTCAGTAGTGATGCCCGGTCCTCAGATTGTTTAGTCACAGACTGTGACTGAGCGTGTTGTTCCCTGAGCACATTTGCCCATAACATCCATGACTAATAATCATAACAAACCCGGGTTTATAAGGAAGTGTATAGGAGATGTCGTACCCACTGTGACTATTAAAACCTACCCTAACCAGAAATGTGGATAGATGGCAGCATTCGCGAATAACTGAAAACACGAACCACCGCATTTAACCATGGCAAGGTGACGGGGAATATGGCAGAATACAAACAGAGTGGTTGTTCCCTCCGCAAGGCAATCAAACAGGCAAACGTCAATATCGAGACAAAGTGGAGTCGCAATTCAACGGCTCAGACACGAGACGTATGTGGCAGGGTTTACAGACCATCACGGACTACAATAGGAAAACCAGCCACGTCGCGGACACCGACGGCTTGCTGCCAGACAAGCTAAACAAGTTCTTTGCCCGCTTTGAGGATAAAACAGTGCGACTGACGCGGTCATTTGTCTCTATGCTGCTCCTTAAAAAATTATGGAGGCCGGTCAACCCAGCCTGTTCTACGTGATGCAACTTTTCAACTAAAGTTTTCATTTAAATTGAAAGGTAAAGTTTATACATTACTAATTCGACCAAGGGTAGCTTTAGCTATTAATAAAACAAATATTTATCAACTGATCGGGGTGGCCAATTCCAAATTCTTACAGCTCGGGTTGGGGTCAATTCCATTTAAATTCCAGTAAATTCAGGAAGTACACTGAAATTCCAATTATCTTCAATGCTTTCCAATTATGAAAATGTGGAATTGGAATTTGGTTTACTTTCTAAATTGATTGGAATTTAAATGGAATTCACCCCAACCCTGATTGCAGCCAGTGCCTATAGTACCGGTGTATGTGGATCTTGGTCAAACTAGAGCACACACTCACAGAGTGTATGAATCTGTGAGACTGAGAGCACAAAGAGACAGAGCGAGAGAGTGGAGCCCCCATCCCTTCTCCATACAGGACAGGGCAGCAGTCTGACAGAATGAGGCAGAGAGGGTGATACTTAGTGACCTGCACCGCTACAAGATAAATGATGCACACCAAAAACACACCGTACTCCTTTTTAAGTAGCAACTTGGCTAAACTAGTTCACCTTGTTAGAAGTAAATCTAACTTTAAATTGGAACTTCAGACAACCTATTTCTGCTCCGCTGATAGCCTACCTGCTTGCTGCACTCAGGTAAAACTAAGTATAGATCCAGAGAGCTTGACCACCGGCGTCAGGACAGTGGATTTACTCCAGCAAAACAGAAATGACGTGATTTGTAATGACACGTGCCGTACCGCAGGGGTCGGCATCAGGCAAGTGATTATTTTTGGCCCCCTAAAGTGTTTAGTAAAAAAAAGTTTTAGTTTTTGGTCAGAAAAGACTGTAAAATCACCAAGAATTCAGCAAAAATATATAAGAATTTAGGAAATCTGTTCCCAAGTATTCCCAGAGTTTAAAAAATATATGATTGTGTCTCAATGTAATCAAGGTATGACATTTCTTTGACATAGTTGTGGTCAATTTTTGTCGGCCCCCCAACCATTCGGGCCGACAAAAATCGTCCCACGGCTGTATCTAGTTGCCTACCCCTGCCGTACCGGAAGCCAAGTGTCTCTCTCAGGGCAGCCTCAAGCATCAGCTTCAGAGATGTCAAAGATACTGTATGTCAAAATGGCTTAAAGTAATGTACCCCGACTTCACTTTAATCATTAAGCAGGTCGTTTTGAGATAACCACCGTTTTATAGTCAAAACACACACACACACACAACCATGATTTACAACCACAGAAGCAGAAACACTGTAAAAACTCAGCTTCCATTTGATCGGCACCCCACCCAGAGGCAAGTTGTTTTTCTAGAAATACCTCTCCTGATCCACTCTTTCTTATAATATAATATAATATGCCATTTAGCAGACGCTTTTATCCAAAGCAACTTACAGTCATGTGTGCATAAATTTTTACGTATGGGTGGTCACGGGGATCGAACCCACTACCCTGGCATTACAAGCGCCATGCTCTACCAATTGAGCTACAGAGGACCACTTTCTTGGCATGCTGTTGGGGAATGTGAGAGAAAAATTACGTGTTTACCTGATTTGTTTGATATTAATAGTTAAATTATATAGTTACAGTGAGGGAAAAAAGTATTTGATCCCCTGCTGATTTGGTACGTTTGCCCACTGACAAAGACATGATCAGTCTATAATTTTAATGGTAGGTTTATTTGAACAGTGAGAGACAGAATAACAACAACAAAAATCCAGAGAAACGCATGTCAAAAATGTTATAAATTGATTTGCATTTTAATGAGGGAAATAAGTATTTGACCCCTCTGCAAAACATGACTTAGTACTTGGTGGCAAAACCCTTGTTGGCAATCACAGAGGTCAGACGTTTCTTGTAGTTGGCCACCAGGTTTGCACACATCTCAGGAGGGATTTTGTCCCACTCCTCTTTGCAGATCTTCTCCAAATCATTAAGGTTTCGAGGCTGACGTTTGGCAACTCGAACCTTCAGCTCCCTCCACAGATTTTCTATGGGATTAAGGTCTGGAGACTGGCTAGGCCACTCCAGGACCTTAATGTGCTTCTTCTTGAGCCACTCCTTTGTTGCCTTGGCCGTGTGTTTTGGGTCATTGTCATGCTGGAATACCCATCCACGACCCATTTTCAATGCCCTGGCTGAGGGAAGGAGGTTCTCACCCAAGATTTGACGTTACATGACCCCATCCATCGTCCCTTTGATGCGGTGAAGTTGTCCTGTCCCCTTAGCAGAAAAACATCCCCAAAGCATAACGTTTCCACCTCCATGTTTGACGGTGGCGATGGTGTTCTTGGGGTCATAGGCAGCATTCCTCCTCCTCCAAACACGGCGAATTGAGTTCAGATGTTCATTGGCAAACTTCAGACGGGCATGTATATGTGCTTTCTTGAGCAGGGGGACCTTGCGGGCGCTGCAGGATTTCAGTCCTTCACGGCGTAGTATGTTACCAATTGTTTTCTTGGTGACTATGGTCCCAGCTGCCTTGAGATCATTGACAAGATCCTCCCGTGTAGTTCAGGGCTGATTCCTCACCATTCTCATGATCATTGCAACTCCACGAGGTGAGATCTTGCATGGAGCCCCAGGCCGAGGGAGATTGACAGTTATTTTGTGTTTCTTCCATTTGCAAATAATCACACCAACTGTTGTCACCTTCTCACCAACCTGCTTGGCGATGGTCTTGTAGCCCATTCCAGCCTTGTGTAGGTCTACAATCTTGTCCCTGACATCCTTGGAGAGCTCTTTGGTCTTGGCCATGGTGGAGAGTTTGGAATCTGATTTATTGATTGCTTCTGTGGACAGGTGTCTTTTATACAGGTAACAAACTGGGATTAGGACCACTCCCTTTAAGAGTGTGCTCCTAATCTCAGCTCGTTACCTGTATAAAAGACACCTGGGAGCCAGAAATCTTTCTGATTCGGAGGGGGTCAAATACTTATTTCCCTCATTAAAATGAAAAATCAATTTATAAAATGTTTGACATGCGTTTTTCTGGATTTTGTTGTTGTTATTCTGTCTCTCACTGTTCAAATAAACCTACCATTAAAAGTATAGACTGATCATTTCTTTGTCAGTGGGCAAACGTACAAAATCAGCAGGGGATCAAATACTTTTTTCCCCTCACTGTAACAAATAGTAAGACATTTCTGTTCTACTAATGCTGTGTTTTTCTAAAGGGATGGTCTCCACTTTAGCTCCCTGCAGCTAATCTGGGCGTATGGTCACTAGAGATAGCTTGAGCTGACAATTGATTTATGATGGCTACAGCCTGCATTCCATAGACAAGATGTTTTGTGTGTAACCGAGAGAGAGATAGCCTGGAGGAGTAGAACAAACATTTCATTGTTTGTTCTCATCCTTGCATCAACACTCAAAAGTGTTGGGTCGACCAGCCTCACTTACTACCTTACTGATAAGTTTTGAATAAAGTAATATCTTGATTGGTGATTGACCTTGTCTCTCCTCATTATTGATTAGAATTTCCACGACAATTTTGGCGACGAGGAATGGCTCTGCACTTCACCTGTTGACCGCTCCTGAAGACCTCAATAAATTGTGCACAGGAGATCAGAAATGGGATCTCAGGGAAAACCATGCTCCTTTAGAGCAGCTGGACCCGCCTAAGATCTGAGAGGAAGTGGGCACGTGTGGATGTCAGATCCCAAACATAGTACTGAGAGAGGTGAGCTTGGACAATCTCCCAATAGGTTAAGAAGCCCCTGTTGAAGGTACGCTCAGAGCGAGGTCTTCCTGAAGAGGGCCACAGCTGAGGTTAACTAGCAGGCCTGCGTTGAGTTGATAGGAGTGTTCTTAAGTGAGCTATCCTTGGACATAATTGTTAATTAGCCAGTTGTGGGCGACCAAAAGTCCAGATTCGTGGTACTGGGTTGATCACAGTAGGACTGGTGAGGTTAATGTATTGAACGAGGGACTAGAGTGCAGGTGACGCCTTACGAGGTCACCTGGCTTGGTGAAGTTCAAATTATAACGTGTAATGTTTTGATTAAATGTTTTGATAAATGAGGTTTACAGGTATGCCCTGGGTTACTATTGTTAGGTGTTATTGTGAGTGTTTTGTTATTCCTGGCACTTCACCTGAAGTGGAGGTTAGAAAATACGAGGTAAGATTAGATTTTTGGGACCATGTCACATAGTTAGATAGGAGACATGGGTACTCTGTTGGTAGTTTTGCACATTTGGATAGATATAAGAGAATCTATACCACAGTAATCGCAGTAGGCAATATCCCAGTGTGGAGACAACACCCTGGTTTTGGGACCACTAATTAAGCAATATTTTGATAATGGTATGGGTTTCCCTGTTCATATAGACAGGGTTTGAAATCGTCTGTCTCATTCCCCTGTGTGTTCGTGTTTCAATGTGTGTGTGAATGTGATATGAGTGTTGTGTGAGTGTAGAAATAAGTGTTAATCTTAAGTTTGGATAATAACATATAGACATTTGTATAATAAGCTGATTTAAATTGGGATAATACGTTTCGATATATAACGTTATCGTGGGGTTCCGTCCAACACTGCCATCATAGTCTGGGACTACTAGTAATATCACAGGATGTTATTTTAGAAAGTAGCGGCAAGTCTATAATTTCTGGGAGTCTAGAGAACTGTTGAGGATACGTGTGGAGCATTATTCCCATGACCTGCCAGGCAGCGTCCGGGAAACTTGAGGTTTTTTCCCGCTGGTAGTATGGCGATGGAGAGTCGTTGGAAACGCATATGGAATGGTTGATGTGAGTACTTAAGATTTCTAACGTTATGTATAGATTCTGTGAATATATGAAAATATGTCAAATTGTATGTGTGTATAATCGATTATTAGAGTTTTGATAAAGTAATAATGGACATTATGATAATATACCAACTTGCGCACCCAAACGTAGACGTACGGCAAGGTGGAACATTTTTTATACAAGTTTTCTGAGTTGGTCCCATTTATGGATCATTTGATAAAGACAATGTTAGAGAATTATCTGGGCAATAGTCTCAGAAACTGATTGGGGTATGTCCACTTTTGAAAAATATGGGGAATTGATGTAACTATAAAACGCTTATGGGATTTTCTCTGTCCGGGTACAATATGTAAGAAATAGAACTGCCCATATGGCCTGAAATTAGTTTTTTTTCCGCAGTAAGAGCGAATCAATGGACTCTCGACGTAACTTATAACGTAGTACAAAGCCTAAGTTAGGGTTTTCCATCAAAATAATAATCATTACGAAGCGAAAGTGATGTAATAAAGGAATTGCATTATGTCGCAAGGGAAAAGATAATCCGCTTTTATTAAACTCGCCAGATCTGTTTCCAATTTAATGAATTTAGATTTAACTTGTTGACTTCTAATTTATTTCCTTTGAGCATGTGAGATCTTTGCCAAGAAACACTTGGAGGACCTTTAAGGCTATTTTCTGGTAATGGAGTCGTTATTATGTGTCAGATGTTAAGACTACAAACCATTGTAATTGGGTTATTTGCGGGATTTATTTGTCATTTCAATAGGCATAGGATCTGTGTTACTGACTAAGACTGTTTCCCGAGACTGTGGTAGAAAGATATCCGGATTCGGCCGTAAAGGGAGCACCCAAATTAAATAAGGCCATTTTTGTTTGTTTTTGCCCTATGGTTTGCAAATACCCACACACAACACACTTGTTATGAATATTTGTTAGTGGTGTTAATACGTGTTTTGAGTGGACTATTTCATTTGGTTTAGTGGGTTTTTTCACGGGTTAGAGCCGAGGTATCTTAAAGGCGCACACATGGAATTTTCTGAAGTTCATTTTCTGAGTTTTAATTGAACACATGAATTCTTTTGATAAGAAATGTACTGATGTAACTTACTGTAACCCTTGGATACGAAATGTATGAAATGTTTGACTGTTTTTAAATAATTAGTATAATATATAAATAAATACTTAGTTGAATGGTTTGAATGATTGTCACGCCCTGGCTCTGGGGACACTTGTATGTTGAGCCAGGGTGTGCATTTCATTTGTTTATCTAGTATGTGTATTTCTATGTTGGCCTGAGTGGCTCCCAATCAGAGGCAACGAGTGTCAGCTGTCGTTGGTTGTCTCTGATTGGGAGCCATATTTAAACTGTCTGTTTCCCATTTGTGTTTGTGGGATCTTGTTTCAAGTCTGTTTATGTTAGACCGTGAACTGTCACGTATCGTTTGTTGTTTTTTGATCGTGTCTCTAATTAAAGAGTATGTTTGCCTGCAACGCTGCGCCTTGGTCCTCATCTCTGTTTGACGATCGTGACAGAACATCCCACCAAGACTGGACCAAGCAGCAAGTCCAGGAGCCAGCGCCTGAGAGATCTCTAGCGGATCTCCTTCGCCTCCTCGACTGGGTCAAGCCATGTGAGGAAGAGAGGGGCTTGACGTTGAGGCAGAAGGGCGAAAGGCTGGCGAGGAGCATGGAGACCTGGTCCACGGGTAGGAGTGAAGCCCATAAATTTTTTAGGGGGGGGCTAACGCCGTGGACGACGAGGCAGCAGGAGGCCGCCAGGTTACGGGAGTCACTGGTCACCAGGGGGAAGGAGGATGTAGAGGCACGGCGAGAGGTACTGGCGTGTGTTGCCAGTCCGGTCCGGCCTGTTCCTGATCCCCAAGTAGGGCCAGTGGTGTGTGTTCCCAGTACGGTCCGGCCTGTTCCTGCCACTTGCACCAAGTCAGTGGTGCGCTTCGTCAGCCCGGCATGGCCCGTTCCTGCTCCCCGCACCAAGTCAGTGGTGCGCTCGTCCAGCCCGGCACGGCCCGTTCCTGCTCCCCGCACCAAGTCAGTGGTGCGCTCGTCAGCTTCGGTCCGCCCGCTCCTGCTCCCCGCACCAAGTCAGTGGTGCGCCCGTCAGCTTCGGTCCGGCCCGCTCCTGCTCCCCGCACCAAGTCAGTGGTGCGTTTGCGATCCGCCCGCACGGCCCGTTACCTGCTCCCGCACCAAGTCAGTGGTGCGCCCGTCAGCCCGGTCCGGCCCGCTCCTGCTCCCCGCACCAAGTCAGTGGTGCGTTTCAGTCAGCCCGGCACGGCTCCGTTCCTGCTCCCCGCACCAAGTCAGTGGTGCGCTCGTCAGCCCGGTCCGGCCCGCTCCTGCTCCCCGCACCAAGTCAGTGGTGCGTTTCGTCAGCCCGGCACGGCCCGTTCCTGCTCCCCGCACCAAGTCAGTGGTGCGCTTCGTCAGCCCGGTCCGGCCCGCTCCTGCTCCCCGCACCAAGTCAGTGGTGCGTTTCGTCAGCCCGGCGCGGCCCGCTCCTGCTTCCCACACCAAGCCAGTGGTGTGCGTCGGCCAGTCCGGCACGGCCCGTGCCTGTTCCACCGGTGGCTGGTCCGGCACCGGTCAGATGCTTCACGCCGGAGCTAGAGCAATCCGCTCCACCAGTGTGCAGTCCAGCTCCGGCCAGCGGGGCCAGACCGGACCAGGGGTACTTTGGGGGGTTGGAGAGGGAGCGGGGATCAGGCCCGAGCCGGATCCGCCGCCTAAGCGGAGTGCCCACCCGGTCCCTCCCCTGTGGTGTTTGGTGGGCGCGGTCGGAGTCCGCGCCTTTAGGGGGGGGTACTGTCACGCCCTGGCTCTGGGGACACTTGTATGTTGAGCCAGGGTGTGCATTTCATTTGTTTATCTAGTATGTGTATTTCTATGTTGGCCTGAGTGGCTCCCAATCAGAGGCAACGAGTGTCAGCTGTCGTTGGTTGTCTCTGATTGGGAGCCATATTTAAACTGTCTGTTTCCCATTTGTGTTTGTGGGATCTTGTTTCAAGTCTGTTTATGTTAGACCGTGAACTGTCACGTATCGTTTGTTGTTTTTTGATCGTGTCTCTAATTAAAGAGTATGTTTGCCTGCAACGCTGCGCCTTGGTCCTCATCTCTGTTTGACGATCGTGACAATGATGTCTGACCTATGTCCTGACTTTCTAGTGTGGTTTGATCACCCTCACTGGAAAGCCGAGAGATGGTGGGTGATGATTTAAAGGTAATATGTAATACTCATTTGAAGGTAATTTGTAATACTTATACTTCCGGAGAAGTTTATAATTAATGTTTATATGTGAAATTCGGACCTCGAGAAGGATAGACCTGTCTCTAGTCTATTTTTCTATTCCTTGAATGAAATTTAACTGAGTTATTAAGGGTAGTAATTCTAATTTGATTTGCAGTGTTGTTGTTTTTTACACATTAATCACATTATGAATAATGTGTCAAAAATGGGGGAGTTACCAGTCCTCTGAAGGTTTTTGGATTGAAGTTTTACACACCTTGAGTGATATATACATTTAAATGTTTACATTTTAGTCTTATCCAGAGCGACTTACAGTTAGTGAATGCATACTTTATTTGTTTATTTTTTTTTCATAATGGCCCCCCGTGGGAAACAAACCCACATCCCTGCCGGCCAAACCCTCCCCTACCTTGGACGACGCTGGACCAATGGTTCTCCCGGTTGCGGCCGGCTGCGACAGAGCCTGGACTCGAACCAGGATCTCTAGTGGCACAGCTAGCACTGCGATGCAGTGCCTTAGACCACTGCGCCACTCGGGAGACGTGTGAAGTGTATCGAGTGATATACACTATCGGTCAAAAGTTTTAGAACACCTACTCATTCAAGGGTTTTTCTTCATTTTTACTATTTTCTAGATTGTAGAATAATAGTGAAGACATCAAAACTATGAAATAACACATATGGAATCATGTAGTAACCAAAAAAGTGCTAAACAAATAAAAATATATTTTACATTTCAGATTCTTCAAATAGCCACCCTTCGCCTTGATGACAGCTTTGCACACTCTTGGCATTCTCTCAACCAGCTTCATGAGGTAGTCACCTGGAATGCATTTCATAGACAAGATGTGGTGTGTGTAACTGAGATAGAGATAGTCTGGAGGAGTAGAACAAACGTTTAATAAAGTAATATCCTGATTGGTGATTGACCTTGTCTCTCCTCATTATTCATTAGAATTTCCATGACAGGAAACACAATATGGGGTAGCAGGGAGGAATCTGCTCCTCCACACCCTGGTTTCCCTAGGTGAATAACAGGCGACCTCTGACAGCAGAGTGGAGCGGTCCGGTAATGAGAAGGGATGTTGGGGCTCTGGGGGTGTAGACCTGTGTGTCCTCAATCTGAGAGGGCATATCATGAAGACAGCTTTACGGCTGCTTGTCTACACACTGCTCTCTGGTTTATGGCCCATGCTGTGGGAGGGGAGCAGCTAAACGCGGCTTCCCATCTTCTCTGGGGAGGAGGTCCAAAGGGTTACCCACCTCTTTCACTTTGATTGCCCCAAATAGATTACCTATCAATATACCTCCTTCGTGTTCACCATAATGCAGGGGGGAAAACGTTTTGGCTCTAGGGATTTTTTTGGGACCGATTTGTTTGTCAAAATCAATTTGCGGGCCAGAAAATGGGCAGTTATTTGAAAATATAGACATTCAAGACTGGTCTGGAGTTTTTTACTCAAACCTCCCTCGGGCCGGATTGAATGGGCCATAGTGGCAGAGCACATACTGTGCATTAGTTCAGAAACCTATAAGTCATTGGCTAAATGATCATCTCATCTAAATGTTGATTGGCCATCTCATTAAGTAAACATTTACTTTACAGTACAGACGTGTATTGTTGATTTTGAGATTCGGGCTTCAGCTCTCTGGTGGTCCTACCATGGGATAGCGGACAGGGAAGAGCAGCTAGCCATAAATCACAATCAACTGCTTATTCATTAGCTGATTGAGTCACAGTTTAAGCAGCAATCAACAGTTGAAACAATAGCTAAAAGTTATCTCCCCACCACTGTTTCGGTAAAAAGCGGGGGGATGGGGCTGGCTTGCTCATAATTTGCAGATAGTTGTTGACACATCAACCAGGATTAGGGGGCAGGGCAATTTGTGACTTGTTTTGGTAATCAGTAGCTGAATTGGAGGGAGAGTGGTTTCACCCTCCCTTTCCTCCAACCTTAGCCACTCAGCCCCTACACAGATGGTCATGCGCCGTAGCAATCTTCGCTCTCTCTCTCCCACTTCTCTCTACTTTTGTTTCCTATCATCTTTCCCTTCTGTTAAATCCTTCTCCCTCTTGTCTCCTGATTCTGCCTCTTCGGCCCTACTCTCCTCCCTTTCCACATCCTATGAATCGCACTGTCCCCTTTCTTCCCAGCTGGCTCGGCCCTCCCCTCCTGCTCCGTGGCTGAGTGACTCATTGCGATCGTACAGAACAAGGCTGCGGGCATCTAAGCAAACATGGAGGAAAACTAAACTTCTGGAAGACCCATTATCCTTTCACTCCCTCCTCTCCACCTTCTCTTCCTCTTATCCACTGTGAAAGCCACATTCTATCACTATACATTTCAAGCTTATACCTCTAACCCTAGGAAACTCTTTTCAACCTTCTCCTCCCTCTGCCTCCTCCCTCTCTGCGGATGACCTTGTCAACTGCTTTGAAAAGAAGGTTGACGACATCGGCTCCTCCTTCACTCAGCCTATTGAGTCCACTGGTCCCACTCACACAGAACTACCCTACACCTTGCCCGCTTTCTCCCCTCTCTCTAGATAAAATCCTGCAACTAGTGTGGTCCAGCCGCCGACAATCTGCCCACTCGACCCTGTCCCATCCTCCCTTCTTTAGACCATCTCTGGAGACCTTCTCACATTCCTCACTTCCCTCATCAACTCATCCCTAACCACTGGCTGTCACCTCTGACTTCAAAATGGCCAGAGTCGCTCCTCTCCTCAAGAAACCAACACTTGACTCACCTGACATCAAACTATAGACCTGTATCCCTTTTTTTATTTCATTTCCAAAACACTTGAGCATGCTGTCTCTGACCAACTCGCTTGCTATATCTCTCAAAATGATCTTCTTGACCCTATCAGTCAGGCTTCAAGTTGGGTCAGTCAACCGAGACTGGTCGCTTCTGTGTCACGTAGGCGCTCCACCAAAGTTGACTCTCTCTCCTCTGTTCTCATTTCCCTAGAACTATCCACTGCCTTTGACACCATGAACCATCAGATCCTCCTCTCCACCCTCTCACTCTTGGATTGCATCCTACCTGGCAGGCCACTCCTACCAGGTGACGTGGAGAGGATCTAAGTCTGCAGCACGTACTCTCACTACTGGTGTCCCCCAGGGCTCAGTTTAAGGCAATCTTCTCTCTATACACCAAGTTACTCGGCTCCGTCATATCCTCACATGGTCTCTCCTATCAATGCTATACGAATGACACTCAACTACTTTTCTCCTTTTGACACCCAGGTGGCGACACGCATCTCTACGTGCCTGGCAGATATCTCCGTTTGGATTTCGGCCCACCACCTCAACAAGACGGAGCTGCTCTTCCTCCCGGGGAAGGCCTGCCCGCATAAAGATTTCAATCACGGTTGACAACTCCAGTGTCTCCCTCCCAGAGTGCAAAGAACCTTGGCGTAACCCTTGACAACACCCTGTAGTTCTCTACTAATATCAAAACAGTGACTCGCTCCTGCAGGTTCATGCTCTACAACATCCGTAGAGTACGACCCTACCCCACACAGCAAGCGGCGCAGGTCCTAATCCAGGCACTTGTCATCTCCCGTCTGGACTACTGCAACTCGCTGTTGGCTGGGCTCCCCGCTTGTGCCATCAAACCCCTGCAACTTATCCAGAATGCGGCAGCCCACCTGGTTTCCAACCTTCCCAAGTTCTCCCATGTCACCCCGCTCCTCCGCACACTCCACTGGCTTCCAGGCTCGCATCTACTACAAGACCATGGTACTTGCCTACGGAACAGCAAGAGGAACTGCCCCTCCCTACCTTCAGGCTATGCTCAAACCCTGCACCCCAACCCGAGCACTCCGTTCTGCCACATCTGGTCTCTTGGCCCTCCCACCCTTACGGGAGGGCAGCTCCCACTCAGCCCAGTCCAAGATCTTCTCTGTCCTGGCACCCCAATGGTGGAACTAGCTTCCCCCTGAAGCTAGGACAGCAGAGTCCCTGCTCATCTTCCGAAAGCACCAGAAACACTACCTCTTCAAAGAGTATCTTAAATAATCCCCATCCTCACCCCGCGCAATTTTAGGCTATACAGTGTTTGTTTACATTTACTTTGTTTACACACATTGGAGTAAAACAAGTTTATATTTTGGGTTCTGATGTGGTATGACAGTTGAACTAAGCTTATGAGGCATTTATAAGTTATATTCTTCAAGAATCAATGGATACATATCATTAATTAATTAATCCAAAAATGTATGTACGCCCCACAAGTAGATTTGTCTGATCACTAGGGAGGGGGGCATCCAAGTCAATCTGCTCATTCTGATCTTAGGTTGTAGTGGTAGTTGCGTAATTTTTTCCCTTCCTCGTCTCGTCGCTGGGGGATGATGGTGTTTCATACAAACTGTAACACCAGGCAATGAAGACAAAGTAGCAGACAGTGTGATCATCCATCACACCTGTCTAGTGTAATTACCATCCATTCTTGGATGGAAGCATCCGGACCCTCCCAACTGCCTCTCCTTCCAATTAGCCCGTACTGTCAACAGGCTCTACTGTGGGAAAACAATCATGCCATGTTACAGTAAAAGAGGGATGGGAATGGGGAAGTGCTGATGAGGGAAACAACCACTGTCTTCACTGTGTAATATTGTCACTTGGTTATCTGCAGCGCTGCAAAGTGGGTTCTTTGATGTGCCATGTTGCAATGCATTCATAGACCTATACTGCAGTGGTGTTCTTTTTCCAAGTGTATTTCAAAAGTACAAACAAACAAAATGGGACAAATGAACCTAATCAGCTTTGAAATAGTAAGAATTGTCACATGTTGTAAGTAAATTAGGAGAGACCTACCTAGATCCTTTGATGCAAATAATTCAGATTTTGTGTTTAAAACAATGAACCCTCGCTCAATCGATCATTATATAACTTGCAGTCATTTTGCAATTAGTGGCACAAACCACAAATGCACTGACAAAGTCCCAGGCTGCATTACAGCTTTGAGCAATTATAGCAAACAACCACAGTTTGTTTATGAAGTAGTCAAGCAAAACAGCATGGTCTAATTTCTCCAAATTGAGCATTATCATAAAACTGGAGGCCTGCTGAGAAGTACAGTGAGGGAAAAAAGTATTTGATCCCCTGCTGATTTTGTGCATTTCCCCACTGACAAAGACATGATCAGTCTATAATTTTAATGGTAGGTTTATTTGAACAGTGAGAGACAGAATAACAACAAATAAATTCAGAAAAACGCATGTAAAAAATGTTATAAATTGATTTGCATTTTAATGAGGGAAATAAGTATTTGACCCCTCTGCAAAACATGACTTAGTACTTGGTGGCAAAACCCTTGTTGGCAATCACAGAGGTCAGATGTTTCTTGTAGTTGGCCACCAGGTTTGCACACATCTCAGGAAGGATTTTGTTCCACTCCTCTTTGCAGATCTTCTCCAAGTCATTAAGGTTTCGAGGCTGACGTCTGGCAACTCGAACCTTCAGCTCCCTCCACAGATTTTCTATGGGATTAAGGTCTGGAGACTGGCTAGGCCACTCCAGGAACTTAATGTGCTTCTTCTTGAGCCACTCCTTTGTTGCCTTGGCCGTGTGTTTTGGGTCATTGTCATGCTGGAATACCCATCCACGACCCATTTTCAATGCCCTGGCTGAGGGAAGGAGGTTCTCACCCAAGATTTGACGGTACATGGCCCCGTCCATCGTCCCTTTGATGCAGTGAAGTTGTCCTGTCCCCTTAGCAGAAAAACACCCCCAAAGCATAATGTTTCCACCTCCATGTTTGACGGTGGGGATGGTGTTCTTGGGGTCATAGGCAGCATTCCTCCTCCTCCAAACACGGCGAGTTGAGTTGATGCCAAAGAGCTCGATTTTGGTCTCATCTGAGCACAACACTTTCACCCAGTTCTCCTCTGAATCATTCAGATGTTCATTGGCAAACTTCAGACGGCCCTGTATATGTGCTTTCTTGAGCAGGGGGACCTTAAGGGCGCTGCAGGATTTCAGTCCTTCACGGCATATTGTGTTACCAATTGTTTTCTTGGTGACTATGGTCCCAGCTGCCTTGAGATCATTGACAAGATCCTCCTGTGTAGTTCTGGGCTGATTCCTCACCGTTCTCATGATCATTGCAACTCCACGAGGTGAGATCTTGCATTGAGCCCCAGGCAGAGGGAGATTGACAGTTCTTTTGTGTTTCTTCCATTTGCGAATAATCGCACCAACTGTTGTCACCTTCTCACCAAGCTGCTTGGCGATGGTCTTGTAGCCCATTCCAGCCTTGTGTAGGTCTACAATCTTGTCCCTGACATCCTTGGAGAGCTCTTTGGTCTTGGCCATGGTGGAGAGTTTGGAATCTGATTGATTGATTGCTTCTGTGGACAGGTGTCTTTTATACAGGTAACAAGCTGAGATTAGGAGCACTCCCTTTAAGAGTGTGCTCCTAATCTCAGCTCGTTACCTGTATAAAAGACACCTGGGAGTCAGAAATCTTTCTGATTGAGAGGGGGTCAAATACTTATTTCCCTCATTAAAATGCAAATCAATTTATAAAATTTTTGACATGCGTTTTTGTTTTTATTCTGTCTCTCACTGTTCAAATAAACCTACCATTAACATTATAGACTGATCATTTCTTTGTCAGTGGGCAAACGTACAAAATCAGCAGGGGATCAAATACTTTTTTCCCTCACTGTACAATCAGGAAGATTTTTGAAAACAATTGTTACAACACGTAGAATCGAGTGATTCTAGACTGACAATTATCGACACCAACCATACCGATTACTTATCACAGGCATTTTGCTGATATCGTTCATTACAATAATGGGCCTATACTAGACAAATGTAAAGTTTGAAATGAAATAAGTTTGCTAATATGGGTTTGTTAATGGGACAATTGATGGCTTCAACCATCAAACTAGTAGTAGTAGTAGTAGTTTAAATTATAATAAAAAAAAAAGGAGGTTTATGGTTTATCGCATCAATTCAGGCAATTTATTGCGATATGGATTTTTGTCCATATCGGCCAGCTCTATGATGTGGTACAGTAAGCTGCCTCGGTGTTGCTCTCAGCGTGTCCCTGGTTTTATGAGTAGTCACTGGTTACGTGTGTAGACCCTGGTTACGTGTAGACCCTGGTTACATGTAGACCCTGGTTACGTGTACACCCTGGTAACGTGAAGACCCTGGTTACGTAAAGACCCTGGTTACGTGAATACACTGGTTACGTGTACACCCTGGTTACACGTATACCCTGGTTATGTGTAGATGGACTTTAATAATTCTGAAATCAGTGAATATGTGGTTACCATGGAGCTTTGCTGAGCCCTGGGATTCTCACATCCCACTCAATGGGCACTATGGAGAACACCTGAGAAGACCTGATCTCTGACTCAAATACACCCTGTTTCACAACCTTATTATCTACACTCAACTGTATGAGAATCAGCCACTCTGTGAAAAGATAAGGGCAATGATTCCACATTCTAAATGTTAGTTTCCGGTAGGAAATACTGGATTATATTTTAGAGCTAGAGCCACTCTGAAATGCGGTCTAATTTTCTTTGCATAAGCTTTCAGTTTGAGAGAAACAAACAACGAATAATGTCACAGGCCTATTCCCCTTCACAGTATGTAGTCTCTCTGTGCCTACCTTTGCCTCTGATGTGGGTTCAAGGTAGCACAGTCGATTGCCGAGCCCCTCTGCTGTCAAGCAGAACTTGCGATTCTCCTTGTGGATGCAGGCGACACACTGGAGCACCACTTCATCATCCTGTCAAGACAACATTTTCAGAGTGAGTGGAGGAGAGGAAAACCACCACTGCCCTCAACAGGAGCCCACCAACCACCTTTTAACACTGGGAGATTCTTCACTTCTCTTTGACTCTAGTGTGTGTTTATGACCTTTATGGAAACAGGGGATTCATCTTCCCAGACACTGGACAGGTAGATAGGGAAGGTCATGCACATTTGACTTAATTGTGGAACATTACAGTTCATGTATTACTGGTTGAAGATTCAGGTTTGGCCGGTGTAGGCCGTCATTGTAAATAAGAATTTGTTCTTAACTGACTTGCCTAGTTAAATAAATGTAAAATAAAAAAATAAAAATAAAAGGCTCCACCATATATTCTCAATGGCCCTATTTTCCAGCAGCAAAATAGGTACCTTAAAATATCAAGGAAATCATGGTAAAATGGTGAGGTAAGATTTCTAGTTTATTGCTTCTCGATGAGGCCATGATGACACACCATGCAGAACAGGAGAACAGGATGACACAAATGCTAAAGAAAAGGACAACCTACTCTGAGGAGTTAAAACTGATGACTAACATATTTTCTCCTATGTAGGCTCTCTGTTTCTGGCTGTTAATTGGGAAGTCTTCTGCTAATGTGATTATCAAAAAGTATCCCTTTAAGTCTGCCGAACATCCTTTGGGCTATTTACACTGTTTATATAGTAAAAATGAGGCTGAAGTAATTGATTAGAGAGTTCATGTTTAAAAATAAATAATGATCTAGCTAAATGTATGCTGAGGAGCATCATGAAGCAGCTAGCTGTGCATTGCTTTGGGCTGGATTTGTTCATGAGACAAGAGACACTTAGCATGCATTTTGCTGAGCATATGGAGAATTTGGTTTTATTCATAGACCGATTTGGAGGCAGTACAGATACTAATCACCACATTCTGGTCATCAATATAGTTATTACAGCTATAAACAGGAAACTGCAATTATCCAATATATCTAGTATAGCTACACTACCGTTCAAAAGTTTGGGGTCACTTAGACATTTCCTTGTTTTCCATGAAAACATACATAAAATGAGTTTGAATAGGAAATATAGCAAAATGAATAGGAAATGTAGTCATTGACAAGGTTAGAAATAATGATTTTTAAGTGAAATAATAATTGTGTCCTTCAAACTTTGCTTCGTCAAAGAATCCTCCATTTGCAGAAATTACAGCCTTGCAGAACTTTGGCATTCTAGTTGTCAATTTGTTGAGGTAATCTGAAGAGATTTCACCCCATGCTTCCTGAAGCACCTCCCACAAGTTGGATTGGCTTGATGGGCACTTCTTATGTACCATACGGTCAAGCTGCTCCCACAACAGCTCAATAGGGTTAAGATCCGGTGACTGTGCTAGCCACTCCATTATAGACAGAATACCAGCTGACTGCTACTTCCCTAAATAGTTATTGCATAGTTTGGAGCTGTGCTTTGAGTCATTGTCCTGTTGTAGGAGGAAATTGGTGTCACACCCTGGCTCTGGGACTCTATTTGTTGAGCCAGGGTGTGTTTATTCTATGTGTTATATGTCTATGTTGGGGGTTCTAGTCTGTTTTATCCTATGTTTGCCTGAGTGACTCCCAATCAGAGGCAACGAGTGTCAGCTGTCGTTGGTTGTCTCTGATTGGGAGCCATATTTAAACTGTCTGTTTTCCCTTTGTGTTTGTGGGTTCTTGTTCCAGTTGGTTTGGTCATTGTTACCGAGGACGTTACGAGTCGTTTGTTGTTTTGTTGATTGTTGATTGTTGTTTCTATTATCACTAAAGATAATAAAGTTAACCATGTTCGTTCATCACGCTGCGCCTTGGTCCTCATCTCTGTTCGACGATCGTGACAGAAGAACCCACCATACAAGGACCAAGCAGCGTGCCCGGGGGCAGATCTTGGACTGGACATGGGAGGAAGCGCCGGGAAAGGAGATGGAGAGGTTGGCGATGGCCCAGGTGGGCAAAGTGTGGTCCTGGGAGGACATGCTCGGGGGAAAAGGGCCATGGGCTAGGATTAAGGCCCTGGCGAGAGAGGAGCAGCGGCGTCAGCAGTGTCAACGTCGGACAGGCGAGAGGCAACCCCAGAATTTTTTTAGGGGGGGGCACACGGCATGGACGACGGGGCTGACGGAGGCAGAAAAGGGGCGGATTCAGAAGGCCACCAGGTTACGGGGGCCACTGGTCAAAGTAGGGAAGGAAGGTGTAGAGGCACGGCGAGAGGTACTGGGGTGTGTTACCAGTCCGGTCCGGCCCGTTCCAGATCCCGAGGTAGAGCCAGTGGTATGTGTCCCCAGTACGGTCCGGCCTGTTCCGGCCCCTCGCACCAAGTGTACGGTGTGCGTCGCCAGCCCGGTTCGGCCTGTCCCTGCTCCACGCACCAAGCCTACGGTGTGCGACGCCAGCCCAGTCCGGCCTGTCCCTGCTCCACGCACCAAGCCTACGGTGTGCGTCGCCAGCCCAGCCCGGCCTGTCCCTGCTCCACGCACCAAGCGGCCTGTCCCTGCTCCACGCACCAAGCCTACGGTGTGCGTCGCCAGCCCAGTCCGGCCTGTCCCTGCTCTACGCACCAAGCCTACGGTGTGCGTCGCCAGCCCGGTCCGGCCTGTCCCTGCTCCACGCACCAAGCCTACGGTGTGCGTCGCCAGCCCAGTCCGGCCTGTCCCTGCTCTACGCACCAAGCCTACGGTGTGCGTCGCCAGCCCGGTCCGGCCTGTCCCTGCTCTACGCACCAAGCCTACGGTGTGCGTCGCCAGCCCGGTCCGGCCTGTCCCTGCTCCACGCACCAAGCCTACGGTGTGCGTCGCCAGCCCAGCCCGGCCTGTCCCTGCTCCACGCACCAAGCCTACGGGGTGCGTCGCCAGCCCAGCCCGGCCTGTCCCTGCTCCACGCACCAAGCCTACGGTGTGCGTCGTCAGCCTGGTAAGGCCCGTTCCTCCTCCACGCACCAAGCCAGGGGTGCGCGTCGTCAGCCTGGTAAGGCACGTTCCTCCTCCACGCACCAAGCCAGGGGTGCGCGTCGTCAGTCCAGCACAACCCGTGCCTGGGTCACCGGTGCCTGGTAAGGTACCGGTCAACTGCTCCACTACGGAGCTGAAGCTAACCGCTCCTGCTAAGTCCAGTTCAGCTCCAGCCAGCGGGGCCAGACTGGACCAGGGGCGCTATGGGGGGTTTATTGGAGGGTGGTGGGCAAGGGCGGAGCCAGAACCGCCGCCGAGGAGGTATGCCCACCCAGCGCTCCCCTGTTTTGTTCAAGTTGAGGCGCGGTCGCAGTCCGCGCCTTTAGGGGGGGGTACTGTCACACCCTGGCTCTGGGACTCTATATGTTGAGCTAGGGTGTGTTCATTCTGTTGTGTTTATTTCTATGTTGGCTAGAGTGACTCCCAATCAGAGGCAACGAGTGTCAGCTGTCGTTGGTTGTCTCTGATTGGGAGCCATATTTAAACTGTCTGTTTTCCCTTTGTGTTTGTGGGTTCTTGTTCCAGTTGGTTTGGTCATTGTTACCGAGGACGTTACGAGTCGTTTGTTGTTTTGTTGATTGTTGTTTCTATTATCACTAAAGATAATAAAGTTAACCATGTTCGTTCATCACGCTGCGCCTTGGTCTATTCAATACGACGATCGTGACAATTGGCTCCAATCAAGCACCGTCCATGGCATTGCAAAATGGAGTGATAGCCTTCCTTCTTCAAGATCCCTTTTACCCTGTACAAATCTCCCACATTACCACCACCAAAGCACCCCCAGACCATCACATTGCCTCCACCATGCTTGACAGATGGCATCAAGCACTTCTCCAGCATCTTTTCATTTGGTCTGCGTCTCACAAATGTGATCCAAACACCACAAACTTTGATTCGTCTGTCCATAACACTTTTTTCCAATCTTCCTCTGTCCAGTGTCTGTGTTCTTTTGCCCATCTTAATCTTTTCTTTTTATTGGCCAGTCTGAGATATGGCTTTTTCTTTGCAACTCTGCCTAGAAGGTCAGCATCCCGGAGTCGCCTCTTTCACTGCTGACGTTGAGACTGGTGTTTTGCGGGTACTATTCAATGAAGCTTCCAGTTGAGGACCTGTGAGGCGTCTGTTTCTCAAACTAGACACTCTAATGTATTTTTCCTCTTGCTCAGTTGTGCACCGAGGCCTCCCACTCCTCAGTCTGTTCTGGTTAGAGCCAGTTTGCGCTGTTCTGTGAAGGGAGTAGTACACAGCGCTGTACGAGATCTTCAGTTTCTTGGCAATTTTTCGCATGGAATAGCCTTCATTTCTCAGAACAAGAATAGACTGACGAGTTTCAGAAGAAAGTTATTTGTTTCTGGCCATTTTGAGACTGTAATCGAACCCACAATTGCTGATGCTCCAGATACTCAACTAGTCTCAAGAAGGGCAGTTGTATTGCTTCTTTAATCAGCACAACAGTTTTCAGCTGTGCTAACATAATTGCAAAAGGGTTTTCTAATGATCAATTAGCCTTTTAAAATGATAAACTTGGATTAGCAAACACAATGTGCCATTGGAACACAGGACTGATGGTTGCTGATAATGGGCCTCTGTACGCCTATGTAGATATTCCATAAAAAAATCAGCCGTTTCCAGCTACTATAGCCATTAACAATATCTACCGTCTACCTTCAGGCTCTGATCAGTCCCTACACCCAAACGAGGGCATTGCGTTCATCCACCTCTGGCCTGCTGGCCCCCCTACCTCTACGGAAGCACAGTTCCCGCTCAGCCCAGTCAAAACTGTTCGCTGCTCTGGCACCCCAATGGTGGAACAAGCTCCCTCACGACGCCAGGACAGCGGAGTCACTCACCACCTTCCGGAGACACTTGAAACTCCACCTCTTTAAGGAACACCTGGGATAGGATAAAAGTAATCCTCCTGGACTTCCTGACGGGCCGGCCCCAGATGGTGAGGGTAGGCAACAACACGTCCGCCACGCTGATCCTCAACACGGGGGCCCCTCAGGGGTGCGTGCTTAATCCCCTCCTGTACTCCCTGTTCACCCACGATTGCGTGGCCGCGCACAACTCCAACACCATCATTAAAGTTTGCCGACGACACAGCGGTGGTAGGCCTGATTACCGACGACGATGAGACAGCCTATAGGGAGGAAGTCAGTGACCTGGCAGTGTGGTGCCAGGACTACAACCTCTCCCTCAACATCAGTAAGACAAAGGAGCGGATCATGGACTACAGGAAACGGAGGGCCGACCACATCCCCATTCACATCGACGGGGCTGTAGTACTGACCCCCTTTTTTTTTGCACAGACTCTCGTGCACTGGCTCTATGCACACTCACACATTCTACACTGACATACGCTCACACACACAAAACACACACACACACACACATATTGATGCCACACACACACACACACTTTCACACTCTTTCACACTCTGCTGCAACTCTGTTTATTATCTATCCTGATTGCCTAGTCAGTTTTAACCCTACCTACATGTACATATTACCTCAATCACCTCAACTACCTCGTACCCTTGCACATTGACTTGGTATCGGTACTCCTTGTACTGAACAAAATATAAACGCGACATGCAACAACTTCAATGATGTTACTGAGTTACAGTTCACATAAGGAAATCAGTCAACTGAAATAAATTCATTAGGCCCTAATCTATAGATTTCACATGACTGGGTGGGCATGGGAGAGTTTCATCAGCTGTCCTGGTGGCTGGTCTCAGACGATCCCGCAGGTGAAGAAGCCGGATGTGGAGGTCCTGGGCTGGCGTGGTTAAACATGGTCTGCGGTTGTGAGGCTGGTTGGACGTACTGCCAAACTCACTAAAACGACATTGAACATGAACATTCAATTCTCTGGCACAGCTCTGGTGGACATTCCTGCAGTCAGCATGCAAATAGCACACTCCCTCAAAACTTGAGACATCTGTGGCATTGTGTTGTGTGACAAAACTGCACATTTTAGAGTGGCCTTTTATTGTCCCCAGCACAAGGTGCACCGGTGTAATGGTCATGCTGTTTAATCAACTTCTCGATATGCCACACCTGTCTGGTGAATGGATTATCTTGGCAAAGGAGAAATGCTCACTAACAGGGATGTAAACAAATTTGGCCACAAAATTTGAGAGAAAAATGCTTTTGTGCATATGGATCATTTCTGGGATATTTTATGTCAGCTCATGAAACATGGGACCAACACTTTACATGTTGCATTTTTATTTCTGTTCAGTATATAGCCTTGTTATTGTTATTTTATTGTGTTGCTATTTCTTATTTTTTTGTGTGCAAATGTTCATACTTTTTAACTCCGCATTGTTGGGAAAGGGCTCGTAAGTAAGCATTTCACAGTAAAGTGTACACCTGTTGTACTCAGCACGTGACAATTTTTTTTTAATTTGATTTGAGATTCTGCTGCTGCTGCTGCAACTCACTATACCACTGCACTATGGTGTGAACTACTGCCAGAAATCAGAATCAGATCATACAAACATGAAGTCCAGGATCAATTTAAAACATTATTTTATTAATTGAATTGACGTAAACAGCCTGCATGGCATAGCAACACTTGGCCAGTGACCACTACTGCACATGCAATCACTCTCCAGTCTCCACACTGAGGCGGGGGGAGCTGTGATTTGGGCCATATGAGACCACTATTGATTTGTGTCTCATATTTTGCCGTCAGGCGGCCCTCGTCAATCAGAGCGGTTCACTCTCCTCTCCTCTCACAGCCCAGGCTGGCCCTGGCTCTGTCTGGTCCCCGTGTCTGGCACCCCCAAACCCCTCTCCGTCTACCTCGTCTCTCAACCCTGTCTCAGAGCAGAATTATGTATCACACACGCTAGGTAAGGCCCACACACACTCACTGACCTCCCGTCTCACCTGACCAACACAGAGGTGGGAGGGGTGCAGGCCAGGCCGCCCATTGCTGCTAACTGCCATCCATCATTCATGAAGGGATCACAATTGATGTGAGGCTGGCTGTGAGGTAGTTGCCTGTTATGGCTGGGAGGGAGAGAGTCAGCTTGGGACGAGTCAATTTAAACTGACTGATCTAACTTGCAGATATCAAAAATGCAGATGACATTGTACTGTATAAGGTCATTCCTAAATAGAGCACTATATAAACGACACAAATCAAATACTATATAAACGACACAAATCAAATCACATTTTATTTGTCACATGCGCCGAATACAACCTTACAGTGAAATGCTTACTTACAAGCCCTTAACCAACAATGCAGTTTTAAGAAAGAATACCAAAAAAAAGAAATAAATAAAAGTAACAAATAATTAAAGAGCAGCAGTAACATAACAATAGCGAGCCTATATACAGGGGGTACCGGTACCGAGTCAATGTGCGGGGGCACTGGTTAGTCGAGGAAATTGAGGTACAGTGGGGGAAAAAACTATTTAGTCAGCCACCAATTGTGCAAGTTCTCCCACTTAAAAAGATGAGAGAGGCCTGTAATTTTCATCATAGGTACACGTCAACTATGACAGACAAATTGAGATTTTGTTTTCCAGAAAATCACATTGTAGGATTTTTAATGAATTTATTTGCAAATTATGGTGGAAAATAAGTATTTGGTCACCTACAAACAAGCAAGATTTCTGGCTCTCACAGACCTGTAACTTCTTCTTTAAGAGGCTCCTCTGTCCTCCACTCGTTACCTGTATTAATGGCACCTGTTTGAACTTGTTATCAGTATAAAAGACACCTGTCCACAACCTCAAACAGTCACACTCCAAACTCCACTATGGCCAAGACCAAAGAGCTGTCAAAGGACACCAGAAACAAAATTGTAGACCTGCACCAGGCTGGGAAGACTGAATCTGCAATAGGTAAGCAGTTTGGTTTGAAGAAATCAACTGTGGGAGCAATTATTAGGAAATGGAAGACATACAAGCCCACTGATAATCTCCCTCGATCTGGGGCTCCACGCAAGATCTCACCCCGTGGGGTCAAAATGATCACAAGAACGGTGAGCAAAAATCCCAGAACCACACGGGGGGACCTAGTGAATGACCTGCAGAGAGCTGGGACCAAAGTAACAAAGTCTACCATCAGTAACACACTACGCTGCCAGGGACTCAAATCCTGCAGTGCCAGACGTGTCCCCCTGCTTAAGCCAGTACATGTCCAGGCCCGTCTGAAGTTTGCTAGAGTGCATTTGGATGATCCAGAAGAGGATTGGGAGAATGTCATATGGTCAGATGAAACCAAAATATAAGTTTTTGGTAAAAACTCAACTCGTCATGTTTGGAGGACAAAAAATGCTGAGTTGCATCCAAAGAACACCATACCTACTGTGAAGCATGGGGGTGGAAACATCATGCTTTGGGGCTGTTTTTCTGCAAAGGGACCAGGACGACTGATCCGTGTAAAGGAAAGAATGAATGGGGCCATGTATCGTGAGATTTTGAGTGAAAACCTCCTTCCATCAGCAAGGGCATTGAAGATGAAACGTGGCTGGGTCTTTCAGCATGACAATGATCCCAAACACACCGCCCGGGCAACGAAGGAGTGGCTTCGTAAGAAGCATTTCAAGGTCCTGGAGTGGCCTAGCCAGTCACACTCTGGCTCCAGGACTTGTGTATTTGAGCCAGGGTGTATGTTGTTTTGTTGGGTTTTGGGTGATTGTTTATGTTTGCATGTCTGTCACGTTTATTTCTAGGTTGGGAGTTCTGGGTGTCTATTTCTAGGTCGTTGATTGGTGTCGTGTGACTCCCAATCGGAGGTAACAGTGTCAGCTGTCGGCTCGTTATCTCTGATTGGGAGCCATATTTAAACTGTTGTGTTTCACTGTTTGTTTGTGGGTTTTTGTTCCAGTGTTCCATGTTTCTGTCAGTGTTACAGAGGACTTCACTATCGTCATTTGTTGTTTTTGCGTGGTTGCTTTATGAAATAAAGTCATTATGTTCACTCCACGCGCTGCATTTGGTCCGCTCCTTTAGACGATCGTGACAGAAAAACCCACCAAAAAGGACCAACGCAGCGTGTCAAGCGGCAACAGGATCCACCTACACAGGATTTATATCCACCCATAAAGGATTCATGGACATGGGAGGAGATACTGGATGGTAAGGTCCTTGGGCACAACCGGGGAATATCGCCTCCCTCGTGAAGAGCTGGAGGCAGCTAAAGCCGAGAGGACTGGCGAAGGAGGAGGCAGCACGGAGGCAAGGCTGGAAGCCGGGAGTACTACCCAAAAAATTTTTTGGGGGGCACATGGCTTAGGCGCCTGGGCAGCAGGAGGCTGCCACAGGGAGATGTGGAGAGAAGGCTATCGGATTACGGGAGCCATTGGCGAGTAGAGGGAGGGAAGTTGTTGTCGCACGGCATGAGAGACTGAAGTGTGTTACCAGTCCGGTCCGGCCCGTTCCTGATCCCCAGTTAAGGCCAGTGGTGTGTGTTCCCGAGCGGACCGGCCTGTTCCTGCTCCAAGCACGTATCCCACGGGGTGCGTCACCAGCCCAGCCCGGCCTGTTCCTTCAGAG